>NW_017308441.1:65314-79898 GCF_000935625.1 Nanorana parkeri | reverse complement strand
GGGGGGAATTTTACCCTCAATGGGGAATATGGGGGGGGGGGGGGCAGCACCACCATGGCAGCAGGTCATCAAGCATCGCTTATTGTGATTGATGCTGGATCTACATAGTTAGGTATGTGATAGACATTAGATGTACATCTTGGGATTTTAAGTAGTATATTAACCTCCCTGGGTGGGGGCGCTGCATGATCCGTACCACAGTCAATATAGTACAGTAAAAGTGCAGGCAGGGCACTAGACAAAGCTCTAGGGACAAAATTTAAGTGAAATAGTTTGATAAATATATGTAATTATAGCAGATTACATTGTATTGTGTGTATTTATTGTAAATGTCATGTTTGCACTTTTGAATTTGCCGCCGGCTCCGCCCCCCACTGTGACACTCGAAAACTAAACTGAAAGCCGAATGCTGGCATCGGCCGGGCGAACATAGCAGAGGACACCGCGGGCTCGCATGGACAAGGTAAGTGACACTTTTGCGCAATCCCGAGTGTGGCTCAGGGTTACTGCTCTTGGTACTGAAAATTAACCCCGAGCCACACTCGGGAATACCGCCAGGGAGGTTAAGGACTTTTTGCATGGTATCTGTGTTTTTATTTACTTTTTATTTTTTTTTGTGAATGAGTAACAAGGGGTACTAGGAAACCCTTACTTACTCATATGGGGGGAGGATATTGGGGGGCCCTTTCTTCCAGAGAAAGTTTACATATTCAGATAAGTACCCTTTTATAGACCCCCACATCCATTTTGTGAGAGAGAATATGGGGATCCCTTAATAAACCTCCCCTTCAAAAAAAAGTCCCAGCAATGTAAATCCAAAGTCAATCACTTTGTTCAGCAATGTAGATCCAATGTTAATTAAGATGAGTGACTCCCACCAACCTGCAGCCACAACAATCTTCACCCACCGCTTCTTTAGTAATAAATGAGAGCTGATGGAATGTCAAAAAACTGGCTGGGGAACCTGATGGACATCATTGACTCAATAGGGTCATAACCCTATTTGGTCAATGACATCCCCCAGAGCTCCTGACTGCTTTGTTTACAAACAGAACAATACATCTATTTTAGAATTGGTAGTTTTTTATGTTAGTTTTAAGAGTACCATTTTTGTGTTTTTTGTATACATTGTAAAATGCACAATGTAAGGATTACGTAAAACCCCAAAGTATTATATATTTCCTAACAGCAGAGACCCTGCAGAATAATGTGGTGGCAATTAATGTTGCATGATATTAGCACAACTATTTAGTAAAAACCCAAATTAATTTTACTGAACATAAGCACAATTTAAAACAATATAAAAGATGAGGTTGCACTGAGTAACTAGATACCAAACATGTATCACGTTTTAAAAATTGTGCGAGCCTATAAAATGCCAAAATTGTCCATAGTCAATGACTTCTTCAGCATTTTTAATGGTCATTATTTTAGAGTTAATTGTGCATAATGGCCCTGTAATTATTGCTCTCATTCCAGTGTGTGGGAGGATAGCCAACATGGTGGCGCAATTGTTGTTTTTGTATGTAGGCACACTCAACACGTGTTTGTATCTGCATATATGTGGGAGAGGGGTGGTTTTTAATTTATTTATTTTTTTTATCAGAAAAGTTTTTATTGAGTTTTCCAACAATACAGAAACTGAAAACATTCAGACATACATTTGCCTGTGATCGTATCGTATATGTACACAATGTGGATCGCTTCCGACACATCTACTCAGTGATCGAATACGGCGTGTATCCGTCGCCTAGTTAGGCGATGCACCCAACAACAAAACAAAAAAAAATAACTCAAATAACAATCAGTATCGTAATTGACAGATTCTGCCTGTAGCCACTTCTAAAACAATAACCAGGTCCTTACATAGAGGGATATCTCTACACTTCACAGGTTGTATGGAGGGTGTTGTTCTTCCCTGTATAAAACATTCTAGACGTATAGCATAAGCCCAGGGTCAGATGAGTTAGTGGTTAGTGCGCTCGAATGTAGCGAACCAATCTGCCCATGGTCTCCAGAGAGCATCAAACTGCTTGATTTTATCATTATTGAAAGCTATAGTTCTTTCAAATTTGTACCAGGTGGATGAGGGAGGGGGCCTCAAGCGTTTTCCAATTTCTGGCAATAAGGAGACGTGCCGCCAGTAGGACATGAGTAATAGCAACTCTGCAGCTTGGTGGGAAAAGCTTGATCCCCAAGTTCAGAATTGCTAGATCAGGGGTGGGATCGATTCTGGTTGAGCTTATGACATTATTAATGTTAAAGACATCCACCCAATACCCACGGAGGAGAGGGCAATCCCAGAAAGTATTAAAAGGTTGCCCACTGCTCCACATTCTCTCCAGCACTGTGCTGACCGTCCCCTATAGTACACTGCTAGCCTATAAGATGTGAGGTACCATCGTAGCGTGATCTTCAGGGTCAGTTCCCAGAGATTGATGCACTTGGTCGCCAGGAGAGTTGTTTTAAGGACTGTTCTCCACTGGGTCGGGGAGTAGTGTGTCCCTAGGTCCATCTCCCATTTCTGGAATGGGAGGGAGTTAGTAAAAACAAGTTTCTCTGGTAGCACTCCATAAACCAGAGATATATCCCTGACCTTAGTGTGTGGGTTGTGGTAGAATGCCCATATGCTGTTGGGAAACTGAACTTCCAACGGTTTAGTTGTCCCTGTAAGGTGTCTAATTTGCAAATAATGGAACAACTCTGTTTGGGGGAGATCGTATTGTCTACTTAAGTCCGTAAAGGATCTGAGTTTACCATCGGCATATAAATTGGATATCGAGACTATACCCCTGGAATACCATTTTTGTAGATCCAGGTCGGGTATGAGTAATTCCATAATATTAATTGGCTGTGGAAGGCTTACAGTCGATTCAGTTGATAGGGGGAGGGGGCATATACATCTCCAATAGAGGCTTCAATAGAAGGGGATAGGGAGTCTTTGGGAAATCCTGCCCTTGTGCTGGCTAAGAGATAACTAGGTGAGTTGTGTTGGGGTACCATGGAGCATTTAATCTCCCACCAAAGCACATCAGGGGAGGGCCGGAACCAATGCTTAAGCTGTTCTAGAAGCACCGCACCTTAAGATCTACCATGCCCATCCCACCCACAGTTTTGTGCTTGAGCAATTGGGCATATGCACATCTTGCTCGTTTACCCTTCCAGATATATATTATGTAACGTAGATCTAAGGGTCTTAAAGTAGGTATTGGGTATGGGAATCGGCAGCGTCCTAAAAAGGTATAATATTTTGTGAAGAAACACCATTTTAAAGGCTGCTAGTCGTCCTGACCAAGAGAGTTCATGGTTGGACAGCACTTTTAGGTCGTTTTGGAGAACATTTAAGAAGGGATGGTAGTTCACCCAAAATAACATGGCAGGATTGGACGTGAGCATGACCCCTAGATAGGAGATTCCGTTGGTGTTATAAGTGAATGGCAGAGAAGAGGACAGGGTCGTTTGCAGCGTGGATGGAATGTTTAAATTGAGTAAGTGGGATTTCGTATCGTTGACTTTATAATATGAGACAAATCCAAATTTGTGGATGATGCTCTGTACCCCCACCAGGGAAGAGGCTGGGTCCGTGAGCATGAAGCTCATGTCGTCAGCAAATAGTTGTATTTTGTGATGTCTATGTTCAAAAACAAATCCTTGTATTGCGGAATCGTTTCTAACTAACTCTGCAAATGGTTCCATCAGTAAATTAAAAATTAATGGTGACAGAGGGCAACCCTGTCTCGTCCCATTGGATATTGGGAAGGAGGCAGACACTGCTCCCGACACGGAAACTCTAGCTGAGGGGCAAGAGTATAGGGCCATGATAGTGTCATAGATTGGACCTACGAAACCAAATTTGTGTAAGACTTGTTCCTTGTATGGCCAGTATATCCTATCAAATGCCTTTTTGGCATCTAGGGTCAATAGGACAGCGGGAATGTGCGCCTTAGCGGCTCCATGAATAATATTAATTATTCTCCGTGTGGCGTCAGGTGCCTGTCTTCTAAGTAGGAAACCAGACCGATCTGGATGAATCAGGGATGGCAACAGTACATTCAATCTAGAGGCTATAATTTTGGCGTACAACTTGATGTCTGTATTTAAGAGGGAAATTGGATGGAAATTAGCTGGGGCAGTGGGTTCTTTCCCTGGTTTCGGAATAGCCACAATGGTGGCCCTAAACATTTCCTCCGGGAAAGTGGCTGTACGTGTGGCATTCTCATATACCAGCGCCAAATGAGGGGTTAGTAGTCCTGCAAAGGTTTTATAGTATTCACCCGAATATCCGTCTGGGCCGGGGGACTTGTGATTAGCTAACGACTTAATGTGGGTGAGGATTTCCAACTGCGAGATAGGCTTATTTAGGTCCTTTAGGTCCTTTAGTTGTGTGTCATTCAGTAGGGAGTAGGGAGTAGGAAGACGTAGTGAGGATAGAAAGTTGGTTATATCGGCTGCGTTAGGCGTAGGGGAAGATGGATCGTCTCTCAAATTATATAAGGGACTATAATAGTCTAAATTTGTCGGCTATGGCCAATTTGTAGGATCGACCACTTTTTGGCTGGCAGCTGAACCATTGAGGTGGGATATCCTAGTTTTAGCCCTCCGATTTTTGAGTTGATTGGCTAAAAACGATCCTGCTTTATTGGCGCTAGCATAAGAGTTCACCCTCAGTCTACTAATTAGCTTGCTGTGGTTGTCCAAGAGAAGAAGTTCCAGGTCTAACCTATGTTTAGTAAGTTTATGAAGCAAATCCGGATGAGGGGATGATTTGTTTCGGGACTCTAAATCTTCTATATCCTGTAACAGGGCAGTAAGTTTAGCCGTCCAGAGTCTGCGGAGTCTAGCACTTGCTTGGATGAGGATGCTGCACATAAAGGCCTTGTGGGTGTTCTACAGAGGGATCCCTAACAGACCCTACATTAACCTCAAAGAATTCAGAAAGGTGAGCTGTTAAGGTGGCCACCAGTTCTGGCCTATGGAATATAAAGACATTGTTTCTCCAGATGCGCGTGCCAGAACTAATAGGGGATGAGGAGATGTGTAGGGTGATCGGGGCATGGTCCGACCATGTAATGTTATGTATAGCTGATTTCACTATTCTCTGGAGGAGGGGCATGGATACTAAAAACATGTCTATACGGGAGTAAGAATTGTGCACTAAGGAGTGAAAGGTAAAATCCCTTTCGTTGGCATGGTGGAAACGCCATACATCGTATAGATTATATACCCAGAAATGGGTATAGTGAGGTGGATGGAGATTTAACTCGGGGAGTGGTGCAATCCATGGCGGGATCTACTATCATATTGAAATCACCACAGTAGACAATATGTCCCTGCTGGATTTTTGCCACCCTGCCAACGAGTCTGTTCAGAAAACGCAATTGGTGAGAATTAGGCACATAAACATTCACTAAGGTATACATAACATTATCAATTGTTCCCACCAAGATAATGTAGCGACCCATGGGGTCTATAAGTGAGGTCTTAAGAGAAAAGGCGACAGTATCACGGATAGCAATCAGGACACCTCTCTTTTTCTTACCAGGCATAGTAGACATAATTAAGTGGGGAAAGGATTTGTGAGTACATCTGGGAGTATAACCTTGACGGTAGTGCATTTCCTGGACGCATAGGACCCAGAATTTGTTTTCAAAGCCTCCCTCCATGTCAATGAACGTTTGGCCAGGTGATTCAAACCCTTGACATTCAGGGATAACATTTTCAGGGCCATTTCAGTAAAAGGGGTTTTAGATATTGGGCTGCTAGATGACATAGGTGAAGGTAACCCCGTGGAAACAAAGGGTGTTGATATCATGTACAACCTGGTTTGTCGCTAAGGGAAGGTAATTGTGGTAGGCAAAAATCGAGGTATCCCCATGGCAACAGGAGAAATAGGCATTTGTGGTGGTAATTAAAAAAAAAGAACATCACGAACAGTAAAAACAAACATAACACAAAACTGAGCGTAAAGTATTTGACATGAACACAATAGGCAGTAAAACACTGCACCATGTAGTTGGGGCACTAACGGCAGCCTCGAGTCCCTCACCTCTCAATGACAAGAGAGAAACGTATAAATTTAGATATGGTGTATACCTCCCTGGTATCTCAAGTGACACTGTTTCCTCCTGGTTTCGATCTGTGCCAGTCAGAACAGATGCGTCGTTGATTAGGTGAAGAAAACTTCTAAGGAGGATCTTCAGGTTGGATGTTCCAGATGCGAAGAATCTTCAGACCCTCATCCATGGACGAGATGGAGTAGGCCGTACCTTTTGTTAGTGAAAATAATTTTAGTGGGATATCCCCATCGATAAGCAATATTATGTTTCCTCAGGGCTCTGGTAATGGGTGTTAGGTTTCTGCGAAGATTCAGGGTGTGTTGAGATAAGTCCAGGTAGAATTGTAGATGCGAATATTGTTCCGGAATAGGAGAAGAGCACACTGCGGCCATAAGACGTTCTTTGACGTGGAAGAAATGGACCCGGAAGATGGTATCTCGGGGAACTTGGGTAGGTAGAAAAGTGGGCTTTGGCAAACGGTGAATCCTGTCAATCATGAGCTCGACAGCAGGGACTTCTGGAAGCAATGCGGATATTAGGTTCCGCTGTCAAACAGCGGCAGTTGGTGCTGGGGGACCGACTCAGGAATCCCTCTAATCTTTACATGGTCTTCTAGATCCGCCACTTTAGATTTCAGCCACAGCACCTCATCAGACACATGGTCATGAGAGTCAATGACCTCATTGATTGTAGTCACAAATTCTTCCATTTTGTTTTCAATGTGATCCACTCTATTGCCCACATTGGTGACTTCTGAACGCAGATCTTGGATAAGTGACACCATGTCTGAATGTATGGCACTACGCAAAGAAATGAGCATGTCTTTAAGTGTGGTGTCAGAAAGTGGTTGATCACAAGTGGGATAGCCATTGAAAGAATTGTCCAGTTCCCTGGTGTCGTCAGCAGAGGGAGACATTGAGCTAACTTCTGCCCCTGTAGATGGGACCTTGGAGCTCAGGCCTGGAACAGTGGCAGGGCTGGGGGCCTGTGAGGAGGCTGGTGTCATAGTTGCTTCTCGGCCGGGAGAGGAGGAGGACTCCGCTGGCAGTGGTGCTCCTTGATGGAGAGGGCTAGTGCGACCGAAATCGGCACTCATGCTGCGCTGGGCCCGCTCAATCCCCACATCCGCGTGGCTGCTATCTTGTTTTCGCTGCGGCTCGCAGTGACAGAAAAACTCTATTAATTTGCGGGGATGGCGCCCCTCTTTCTTCTTGCGGGACATTACCGAGCCCCTCCGGAGGTACTTGCCGCTATTCATGGAACAATTCCCGGACGAGGCAGGCTGTGAGAAGAGGTAAGGGATCTCGAGTCGGCAGAGCATCGGAACTACACGGCCATCTTACCTGCTTGCTGGCCACGCCCCCGTTTTTAATTTGTTTTAATACATTTAAATGTGTTAAACATGTTTTTACTTATTTTTATTGCTATCGTATTAAGGCTCACAAGCTCCCTTTGTTATAGCACATTAGTGGTGACAGGTTCTCTTCAAGAAAGCATTGGGGTCTAGTAGACCCCTAATGTTGCCTTTGCACTTGCAAAAATTGTACTTGATCAGTTTCATCCCTGGACACATTGGCCAGAGAATGACAGCTCTAAAACCAGAAGTGACAAAATCTGGGTTCATTCAATTGAGGGGAGATCAGCAAACGGATGTGGGCCCACAGGAGGGGCAGCAGATATGGTGGGGGAGTCAGGTGTGGGGCAGAACCTTTGACAGACTGTGGAAGTCACTTCCAGTGTAAAGCCGACAGTCAGCATTACACATGTAGACAGACTCCCAGCTGATATAGACGCTGGGAGTCTGCTCACAGGGCCCTGCTGCCACTGCCATATGGCAGTGGTAGTGAAAAGGTTAAGGAATCCCCCAAGCATGTTATTTAAAGGATATGTGTATTTTTTGTGTTTCCCTTTAACTTTCATTATCCCGACCGAACGGTATTTTTAAAAACAAATTTAGCATATGTACATGTCCCCCATGGCCTTTTTTAACAAAAACTTGAAAAGTGGCTTTGAAAAAAATTGCAGGATACAAATGCATTTTTTTAAATTAGTTTCTGTAAATCATAACTGTAGAGAAAATATGTAACTTAATACCAGAGTTAATGTAGGCTAATATGTTGCGCTTGGTGTGTGTATTCAACCTTTTTGTGTTCTCTCATAAACTAATGTTTGAGAAAGTTAATCAACAATAGTAAAATTGTAATCACAGTGTATAGAAAACAAATCGTGTCTCTGGTGATACTAATTCAAAGTGCTTTTAGGATCTTTAAATCGTGAAGGAGTAATTGAAACAACTAAGTAACTGATTGGATAATTAAATAAATAAATGCATAAATAAATAAATAAACCTTGCCTCGTCTTTTGTTATTCAATCTCTACTTTGTGGTAGTAATTTATGTGTAAAAACCGCACATATGTGATCTAAATATCAACTGTGTATAAAAATATGTGACAACAATATAAATCACATAAAGCGATGTGAGTATAACAAAGTTCATCACCGAAGGAAATTATTGAATAAACGGCAGAGTCCAGCAGAGGTGGCGGCAAGTGAAAAAAACGCTTTATATCCACTCTATTAAAGTACAGATATTTTAAGCATACAGTTTCTTGGGGTCAGTCTGTGCTGTTCCACAATGTATCAGTAAAAAATGGACTTCTGGGAGGAATAGAGTTCTTACGGACAGAACTACAAATGTTAAAAAGGAAAATGGTAAGTTGAAAATAAACAAATGTTTGTTACTTTTTCTTCCGTCCATGGATCCACGGAGCTTCTCTTTTAGCCTCTCTCTCCTCTCCTGCATGCAGCTTACACTCCCTCTCGGTACTGATGGTACGCACCCTCCAGGTGTAATTGAAGGTAACCACCTAGGGTCCAGCCAGAGAAAAATAGAAGGGGAGAAGCCACAGAAGAGAGACAGATCTAAGTGCAAATAGCAAGAACTTTTATTTGGATTTAAAAAATTGATTGCTCTTACAGAAATCCGTTTGGATAAAACAGCATGAGAGTGTGAAGGACACTCAGCCTCGTGAAGCCTTTCTACTGTGTCAGTGAGGAGACAGTCAAATCCCTTGATGCATTTCGTCCGAAAGACTTTTTCAAAAGGGTACTGTTTCCTGTCTGACACCTGAATTTATATAGCCCAAATAGTTACACCTTGTTACAGCTAATTGACATGCACACCTCTTCTATATTCACAGGTGTGTCACATCTCAATTATTTTCAAAATTAGGGTTTAGCCTTAGTTACCTTATTATTCGGACTAACAGATAGTTTAAACATTTAAATACATGCTAGTTACATTTGTTAAAAAGGAAGGGAGACAGGGGAGATAAGTGACTATTAGTAGTGGGGTTTAGAATACTTCCTTAAAATCATTCAGAACATTTGTTAAAAAGAAAGGGAGATAAGTGACTCGTAGTTATGGGACATCAATTACAGCCTTAAAAACATATAAAACAATAAAACCATTGTAGGAGGATAATTGACATACAATGAGACGACATATAGTACAATATGCACTATCTTAAAAACACATTAACGATTGACTAATATATCTGTATATACAAACATAAAATCATAACCTTTCCAATTTTATAAAAGGTGGGTAAAAATCTAAACCTGTTTCTAAACCATCAGGCATTTCTATGTATAAGATTCACAGTTTTGAACCCTTATTATGTTAGAATTAATACCAGAGTTACATATTTTCATATAGAGAGAAAATCTGTAACTTAAACCTATCTTGTGCAATATTTTTAATGAGCTGTCCACCCCTAAACCAACTTAAAAGCTAAGACCTCTTTTGTGGATCTTCCCCTGCTCCAGGATTTAATGAAAGGTTAAGAACATTTTAGATGCTGGTAGAATTATTGATAAATATTCAATGGTATTAACAGAGCTGCTTTATCCTCTAAGTAATAGTAATATACATATTTAAATGTACACAAACATGTAACATTAAATGTTTTTTGAAAAAGAGTTTATTAAATAAAAATGATAGTGGTATTTGATGTCATATTGATTACATTAATATTATGTTCACATGGGTCTGCTCTAGTTGTAAGCTTCCAGATTAGCGTTAGCTGCTGTAGAATGGATTAGTGAGTGAAAATCTATATTTCTTCTAAAACCATCATATTGATTTCTTGATTTGGTGAATTTTACTTGCATATCTTAAAAAGCTAAGAGCGTATCTTGGATTTTTCATGTGAGAGCTTTGCTGTTATTCTTTTTACCTTTCATATGTACAAATTTTTGTTTATACACATAGATTTCCTGGTAAGCAGTAGATGTACTGTTTTACAAAAAAAGAAGAGCGAAAACATTAGACACATTTACATTCTAAAAAATATTCTCAGGTAAACCAAAGCTGGAACCTCAGCTAATACATTTTATGTAAATTTTGTGAAGAAGGGTTCGATCCTCTCTCAGAGTTTATTGCTGTCCATGTCCACGTGCTGTATATTTGCCTGTTTTCATGAATTGTGTGATTATTTGCAAATCAGGTAGATCTACATCCAAATACTTGGGAAAATCCAAAATTTGTGAATGACTGTTCCTCCTTATTTGAGCATTGCTCACACAGGCCCTGTGTGACCAATACTATACTTGCTGTCGTGGGGGTTATAATATAGTGGTGGAGTAATAAGTCCAAATGAAGTGTCTACTCCATATGCAGGATTTGTTTTGCTGCTATTATGATGGTGTCCTCTAACGTTACAACTAGACATTTAAGTAATATACTATGTGTATTAATGGATATTAATACACATAGTATATTACTATGTGTATTAATTATAGTAGTTGTGTATTATAGTAGTTATGGATATTCTTGTGAGTATTTCTGCTCCAGCCATGTCTAGTTGGGAAAGCCCGGTAATGCCTTAGATAACTCTTCTTAAGGTGCCCATATACTGCTCGATTCTCGTACAAGAATCGCGGGAAATCCCGCGATCGTACGAGAATCGAACAGTGTGAACGAAGACGTGCAACCGTTTCTACTGTATGGTCGCACGTCTTTTGTCTAAGGAGCATGTTAGAAAACCAGCCGAGAATCGTACGATTTTCGGCTGGTTAGAACGGTGCTCGGGAGACAAATGCCGAACGGGCCGGTGTGCGCACGCGCACACTGCCCGTTCAGCATTGCGGTCATCGGAAGCCTGCCCCCCTCAGGGGGGCGGGCTTGCGATGATCGAGAGTGCAATCTGCCTGCCTGTACGTTTTTTTAATCACTTTACAACCATCGCAAGGCTAAGTTCTTGCGATGGTTGTACAGTGTATGACCCCCTTTAGTCTGTAAGAGGGTAATAGAAATTCTAAACTGACCTGTGCTTAAGTTAATTTCCACCAGGGCAATGGGTTGTAACTGACTTTATTAACCAGTTGTGGACCTTGGGCTTGCTATACACACTCCAAAAAACGTATTTGAAGTACACAGGGCATGTGTAGTAAGCTATGTACTTCTGTCCCATTCCTTTCCCCCTCATGCTTGCCAGCTGTTCCCAGAAATCGAAAAGTGCAAATCCCAGATGTAAAATGCTATGTTTATGCTCATGTCTGAACAGAAGGTCCCTTTTTGACAGCAGCAACTTTTTCAGCTGCTGTATTTATAATTCATCTGCTGGTCAAAGTGATGAGCGTATATGTGCATATCATGTCAGTTTTAAAAAACATCACAAGTAAAAGTATTTTGTTAAATAAAAATGTGTGTTTCTATTAAACCCCTAATAACTTTTTGTTATTAAGTTAGTAAGCAGCCTTATTAACCCCTTCTTCCCTTTCTACATTTAACTATTCTTTTCCTGATTATTTTTTTCTATTTTTCTAAAAATTCATATTTCAATTTTTTTTCTTTTATTTTATTATTTTTTGTGTCCCATAAAAAGTGCAAATTTGAAAAAAAAGGCTTTACTTTATTTGCAAATAACTTTGCAATGCTTATAGGATCAAATGTATGCTTTTTTTTACAGTAACATCATTTTTTACAGTAACATCATTTTTTCAACTAACAGTGATCACGTTAGAAAAAAGTTAATTTTTGTTATAGTATATGTATTACTTTGTTTTATTACATAATGACAGTTTTTGATGAATAAACAGTCCCCAAAAAGAAATGTAAAAGTTGCTCTTGTCCATAGGGGTATACAGATGTGAGCGCTGAACTAGTTAAATATGATGATTTGGTAGTTACTTTGATGGCTGATAATGTAATATATACCCTTTTAAAAGAAGAGACCAACAACGTTTTCCCTTTATCAATGGTACAATTTCTTGGTGACCTTGCAGTTTGCAACATACTTTTTAGACATTAGATTTTTTTCCATGAAGTAGCAAATGTGTTTTAAATAAGAAGTATTTCATGAGTAAATAAAACAAGGGGCAATGGCAATTTTCAGGATGCTAAAGTCCAATTTTTAAGCAGATGCCACCTTAAATGTAATAGTGCATTTTCCTTTTATCTCCAGATGGCAACCATCTGCCTAAGCAAAGCATCTTAATGGTCCTTTCTTCTTTTAGCCATTAAACAATCAACTTTAAATCAGTTTTGTCATTTATTTTTGTATGTGTTCTTAAAATATTAATTTTATCTTATCTTTTCTGTTTAGCTTAAATGCAATTTAGGAAAATATAATATTTAAAATGTGAACATATGAAGGTTGTGTGTTTTAACCCAAAAGCAAGCTATGGCCAACAGTGACTTTTATAGAGAGCCAACATCATTGTGGTGCACAGAATGGTGAAAAGGTGATTTCAATCTTTGCATACTAAGGGTGATGCTTACAAACATTATACCCCATAGGCATGAGGTGCTTCATGATTCAAGAAATAATATTCCAAATGAAAATTTTCTATTTAGTCGCTGTTATGCTCCTGGGATAAGGTTGACTCTGTGATTTTTTAATCAGTGTGCAAACATTTATTCTTTACTACATAAGAGAGCATGTTCATGTTATAATAATTATGTTGAATATGTATACTATATGTCATTTGGTTCTTCAACATTCAGTGTTAATGGGTGGTTTTACACTGGAAAATACCAATTTCGATTAATGTTAAAGATACATTTAAAATAAAAAATCCCTGCTTGAATATGGAGGAAACAGAATAATATATAGCCACACATATGTCCGAGATTTTAACAAATCCATACCTTCTGTTAACAATGTACCACTCTTATAAAGATCCTCCTGTTTTACATGCTTTACATTTATTACATGCTTTGAAAGAAATATTACTCAAATTAATTGCTTTCTGTATTAAATATATATTAAAAGAAACCAAGTTATAAACAAGAGACACAACAGAAATAAAAATCATAAAGACATTAAAAAAATCATAAAAAGAGAGTGTACCTCTGAAAGATTAGAGCTTATACCCACATTATGCACCTTCATGCAGCCCATTTACGTAGTGGCGGTGATGTGGAAGAAGTCAATCAATGCCCTTTATTTGGTAATGGGACCCACACGACCTGCCTTATTCATGTGGTTAGGAATACACAGCACAGTAAAAATAGATAACAGCAAGGCCATTTTTGGGGGGTTTATATTGGTCAAAATTACCATTGCATGTGACATTGACTTCAGAAGGAGAGAACATGTGCTATTATCTTATCACTACTTACATTCAGAGAATCATATCAAACTCTACAGCCCATCCAGCCACAGTTTACATAAATTAAGTAGTATGACCACATCAAAACCATGCAGAAGTTTGATCCCATTCATGCGTGGGCACCTTTTCTCAATAAGATTAAAATATACATTTGAAACTATGGAAAATCATTATAATCTAACCACAGTCTATACTGCTAACTTTTCCATTCCACATTTTTACCTGTTGGCTTATGTTTTAACAGCACAGATGTGCACCAGTCAGTTAACATTACATCTACAATGTATTCATACAACAAAGCCATGCTTTGATTAAAGATGTAATAGCATATAACATTTTTATTTGTATATTTTCCCATGAGACTAACTTTTAAAATGTAAAAAAATAATGCTCAAGAGCAAAGTAGTTTATCACTTTATATTGAGTTCAATGTCTGTAGAATTAGTACAATAAGATTTAATTCTCTAACAGATGGTGTCTAAAGAAAGAGTATAGTCATCACATAAATTGGAAATAATGGTGCTGTTGGTACAATCAAATGACCTTGGAGGAATAACTGCTGTGTAACTGTACATCTGAAATGCTTAGCACAGTTTAGTAAAACTATGCAAACACCTTGTAAATATAAGTGCACATATAAAATGCATAAAGTCAAGTATTTATTTCTGCTATCTGCAACCTTACTTCTAAATTTGTCTACAGAACATACATGGTTTTCACACATTTTTGTTAACAACAAAGATTTTTCACATTTTTCTCATTTCTTTGATCACTTGCAAAAAGATTTGATCTTCTCTCCAGCTGAG
The DNA here is from genome assembly GCF_000935625.1 of Nanorana parkeri. NCBI lineage: Eukaryota > Metazoa > Chordata > Amphibia > Anura > Dicroglossidae > Nanorana > Nanorana parkeri. The sequence goes on along the minus strand of NW_017308441.1, from coordinate 65,418 downwards.
AACACTTTCAAACAAAGTACAGATGCAGTTTTTACTGCTTAAACAAAAAAGCTTCAACATCCCTGTGTTATACCATTTTGTGCCCCTATTAATATATATATATA
>NW_017308441.1:44300-64294 GCF_000935625.1 Nanorana parkeri | reverse complement strand
TATATATATATACTCAAAATATATTTTTATATTTTTTTACACCAGCAGAAAATATGTATGATATTATTTTCCTGAGCATTATTTCTACAGCATTAATAAATAGTTTATCCATTTAAGGTTTCAGTGTATGTTCCTACAACACATATACTGTTACCTTATGAGATTTATGTAAAATCTCTATGAACATGTGTATATACTTTTTGTAATTAAACATATTCTATGTTGGGTGACTGAATGGAGTAAGGAAAAAATTGTGTTTTTACTGTCCTGAGGAATTGATTACAGGGGGATTTTGAATGTAATTATCAATCTGTCCAGGCGCAGCCTGTTAATGGTAAATGGTCAAGACAAGAGACAATATGATCCAGGAACACTTCTGAGCCAAGACCCTTATCTTCAAAATAGGTGCATACTCTCTTCTGTCTCTGACCAAGAGTTTCAAAGGATCCTTGTAGGTAGTAAACAATTAGTGTCCAACCCGGGGTTAGTCTATGGACACCTATGCATCTGGAATTTTCCCACCATAAAGTTGAATACCATAGTGTCATTAAAGATTTGAATAGAAAGGGGTTGGAAGTTCTAACAAAGAGTATTTGGAAATATCCAATCCCCAGAGAATAATTCAAATCTAATTACATTAAGTATTGGGAGGCCACCAATCGATGGCCCTCAATGCATCCTCATGAACCAGACGTATATCAATCGAGGGGTGGGGAGAGAAAAGGTACGTATTTTTCGCTCCATAAGACGCACTTTTTTCCCCCCAAAAGGAGGGGGAAAAAGTGCCTGCGTCTTATGGAGCGAATCCCGACGCCCGAGACATGCAGTTTCGGGCTCCGGGCGAGTAGTAGGAGCCACTGCTCGTTTAATACGAGTGATCTAACAAGATCAATCGTATTAAGGCCGAGCAGCGGTGGCGATCGAGTTCAGCAGCAGGAGCCACTGCTCGTTTAATACGAGTGATCTAATGAGATCACTCGTATTAAAACCGAGCAGCGGCGACGATCGAGATAACCATAGAGCAGACGAAGAATAGACTTTCTTCGCCTGCTCTGTGTCATCACTGAGACCGTGGCGCTGTAATCACAGCGCCACCTGTCTCAGCGGTCACTAACTGCAGCTTCTGTGACAGCTTCTGTCATAGAAGCTGTCACAGAAGCTACAGTCTCGAGTGCTCCATAAGGCGCGCCGGACCTCCCTGCGTCCTATGGTCCGGTGCGTCTTATGGACCGCAAAATACGGTAATCTTTTTAGACCACTAGAATGCGGCCCTTCTGTGACAATTAACAGGTAAATAGACTCCATCAGCACTTATATGTCTATCATTTGTCTTATACTGTATATATCAATGTCTGTATATTTTGCATGCTTAAATCTTTGTGCTTTGTAGTTAAATATTTATTATTTAAGTCTTAATACTATATACCTATACATTTGTGACTCATGATTGAATCCTCATAACCATTGCACTGCAATGGCAAACATGGTTCAGGTCCAATCCTAGGTCTGTTATGGTGCAATCACAGCCCATTTCAAATACATGGGCTGCCATAATGCAGGTGACATTAACGCACAACCTAACATGATTCAATGCACCATTTTAGACTACAGAGGTATGAAGGAGTCCTAAGTAAATCACTCCCATTTTTTAATTATCTTAAAAACCATAAATATGACAATATAGTATAGGTTGCCTTTAGGCAGTGCAGGATGTTTATTGACAGTATATTACTGGCTATATTTAATTTCAAAATAAAAAAGGAAAAACAATTTAAAGTGAAAGAAAAAAACAAAAAAGGCTGTTTTAAATAAATATGTTTAAAATTTGTTTTAATTCTTTATTTAGGTTGAAAGAGCACAGGAGGTCAAGAAGAATAATACAATAATTGCATGTATCCAACGGTATACAAACAGTGTGATTATACATGTAACAAAGAAACATACACTGAAACACTTTGAGAGGCTAGAGGGCCTGGTATCTTGGGCTTTCCAACAATTTTTGCAGTATCAATAGAACACACAATGAATAACTGGAGGAGGATAAAGAACAGTTTAGAAAAGAAAGCTAAAAGAGGGGGAGGAGATGAAAAAAGAACACACATTGCAAAAGCAAGAAGATAATTAAGTAAGCAGAGGGCTGGAAGAATAGAAAAACATGAGTGCACCAGGGAATAGGCAGCTCTGCCCCAAGGTCTGGGGGCCCTGATTCTCAAATCAATTTGGCCACGAGTCACCCAGTAACCACCTGCGCTGCACAGGCTGAGGTATAATCTGAAGCCTCAGTAAACCTAATCCATGAATACCAGGTTGGGATAAATGTATGTAATTTGTCATAAAGCAAGGCCCTCAGGTCCTCCATTAGTCTGGTTTCCTCTACTCTGTGTATTGACATTGCCAAAGATGGGGGAGCAGTTTACTTCCATATCACTGGGATGCATGTCCTGGCAACGTTGATGAGGTGGATCAGCAGATACATTTTTATATGACTTTATAGAGTAAGAGTTAAGGTGGAGAAGAAAGGTAGCCGGTTCAAAAGGAAGTAGCATGTCAACAATTTTTTAGAGAAGGCCTTCCTTGTGAACCAGCTACCTTTCTTCTCCACCCCAACTCTTACTCTATAAAGTCATACAAAAATGTCTCTGCTGATCCACCTTATCAAAGTTGCCAGGGCATGCATCCCAGTGATATGCCTCCAGAATTTTTTTTTCAAATAGCATTAGAGGCCTCAGAATGGTAGTCTTATGTTTTAGAGACTTTACAAAATGATGAATTTGCAAAGGTCCCTAATATTCTAAGGCAGGATCTGTCATTTGTTGAATTTGTGCCATAGATTGCCATTGTTAATTTAACATGAAATGAAAGGCAGACATTTGGTGGGATGTTACCAAGGATCAGAACCTGGAACCGTGCACACCAGGCAAAAAAGAGGGATTACCAATAACAGGCATTAAGGTTGAAGGCAAATGAGACAGATTAAAAGAGGGTTGCCCCCACTATTCTCATAATGTCTCTAGTGACGGGATTAGTCCAATGCTGCAATGGCATCTTAAGATATAGCGATGGAATGCCATGGAGAGGCAGGTTACATGTAGTTTGTTCCAAACTCACCCACAGTTTATTATTATATGCAATACAGCCCCAATCCACCATTCTTGTGAGATGTGCAGCTTCATAGTATAAAGTATAAGTAGCCACCCAGGGTTCAGCAGCAGAGATACAGCCACAGTTGGCCTGGGTGATCCAAAATGACAGCAAAGTTAAAATATCCTAAATATCCATGTGTAGAGAATAACACAAGTCAAGAGAAAATTCTCAGCATCACTGACAGGCTATACTGTACCAGTCCAGGGATACATGGCAGCCTTATGTAGTGAACATGGGGGGGCTGAGCTGCAGAGCCATGTAATACCAGCAAAACATATTGGAGATGCAGGAAGGCACAGAGGGTGCCAGGCAGTCAGACAAAGTAGTCAACCAGGTAGTATAAAGGTATGGACAAAGGCACTACACAACCTTCATTACTATTCAGCTTTCTGGAGCCTTTGTGCCTCAGGAAGCAGCTACTACAGTCAGCATTTGAGGTCAGCACAGATGCCGGCATTGGGGTCTAGGCGGTGGGGTAGGAACCAGATGTCCCTTATCCAACAGTTCCAGGCAGTCTGGTGATTGCAGCTCATTGCAGCCCAAGAAGAAGGCCAGGTCCTGTAATTAAGATGGTAAATGCAGCACAAAGTTGCAGTCTTCCTTTCACACCCTCAATGAAAATGGATATCCCCATTTATAAGACACCCCCATGTTTTACAGGTGCTCCAATTAGGGCTTCATCAAGCTCCTCCTGTACAGGTTTTATAACAGATGTCCAGGAACTCCTGGATCCTGACCCCTTCAAAATCAATGTTGCCCTTCCGCCAGACCTGTTGGATGATCTCCTCCTTAATGGTAAAAAAATGTACCCTGCACAGGACAGGGGGTTGTGGAAGAAAGATTGCGTGGGACCAGGGCCTGATGTACTCGGTCCAGTTCGATGGGTTCTGAGACCTGTCCAGTGTCAGGATCAAGATGGCAGTGACCGCCACTCTTAGATATGAACCAGCGGGGGCTTCAAGAATTCCTGAAGTTGAAGGTTGTTGCACTAGCTGCGGTTTTTCCTATCTTTCATGCACAATTGGCAGTGGAGCAGGCATTGTCTGTGTGCCTGATACACAGGGGGTGATTTACTAACCTAAACACACACACACACCAGGTGTGTGTGATTTTCACACAGCAAAACGTATTTATCAACCAAAAAGTCTCTAAAAGCATATTTCCACTAATGCCATATATGGAAAAATCATGCACATGATGCATATATAATGCTGCTTCACAGTTTAGACAAAAATGGTTAGCTCATGCATTTACATTCCTGCATTCATCAACGCAAGCAACACAACATAGAGCTAATTTACACAACATCACCTTGGAATTCCTTCAGGGCTTTGCACAACACACCTGCTGGGTGTGTACACATTACAAAGGTGTTTAGATTCCACCCATAGATCATGCTGGGAGGGAACACACTGCAGAGGTGTATACACGTTCGTGGTGTGTTTATAAGGTTAGTAAATCAACCCCACAGTCTCTAAAAAGTTAAGGTGATCATCAGCTCCTTCGCGAGCCCCCTACAGTGCCATGATCCTCTGAAAACTTGGTATGCAGATCATCCAGCATCCCCAGAAAGATATCAGCCACTTGTCTTATCATAGTTTGCAAATCTGTCTTTGTGGGGAAAGCATGAATGAGTGTGCAGAGGTCTGTGTCTCCCTCATGACCCACCTGTGAGGGGACACCAGGGACCTATGCAGCAGTCAGGAGAGTACAGTCCGGCACAAAAAGGGATGGAATAGGGGAATCTAACAGGTCCTCCTCCAAGTCTATCGCCAACATTCCAGGACCCGAGGCAGGTGGCTGTCAGCTAGGAGTCGCTGCCACAAGGTCCGTGGTGTGCAGGTGGGACAATGCCATGTTGGAAACTCTGTTCGGGAGAGCCCCCTACCTAGTACTGTGTGGGACCTGTTCCGGCAGGTCCCCAAAGGATCGGGGTCCATGGCCTTCGGGTTGGTGGACCAACAGTCTCAGCCCCTGTCAGGAGCCTTGCGCCCCAGGGGGTCGGGAATCGAGGTCCCTTCTTGATTGAAGGACCAAGCACCCTTGTGCATGTTTTTGTATGGTGTTCACTTTTTTTGTTCACAGGGGGAAGTTTGTTTTTGATGCACGTCCACGGACTCTTTTAAAAAAAAAAAATGCCATGTTGGAAACTGGGGGTTTCTGTCCTGTGCCCAAAGGAACTAGGAATTTGTCCATCTGTGGCTGGATGGGCATACATGTAAGTCCGGAGGTCTTTCTTCAGCATAGGGAGAGCAGAGAGCAGGATGAGTGATCGATGAAAACTATCCCCACAGGCTACTGAGCTCATGGGGCAAGCTTCCTCACACCGCCACATAAACCTTGTATATGTTTTATTGGGTAATGTCAGTGCAAGAATTTCTTATTACCTATTATTATACTTATAATCGAGTCATTGATAATTTTTTGAATGTCAAAACAGGAATTTTATCATCAATTATCTGATCTGTAATTGATGAAAATAAGCAGTAAATATCACAGGTTATACTCACATTCTAACTGCAGGAAAAATCTGTGCTTACCCAAAACTGGCCACTTTATAGCCACAGAGTCCTGGTAAGGATTCCAAAGTGTTGCTTTATCAATGCAAATCACAGTGAGGGACTATATTTTTTAAAACATTGAAATAAATATATTAATATCAAACAAGCAGATCTGTTTAACCTGTGGATTAGGAAAGATTTGTAGATATTTGCTATCAATGAATCTGCCCTCCGTGGGCTAAATCCTAGTTCAGGAATAGTAATGAGTAAACCAAGCAAAATTTATTTCACTGGGCGTTTGCTGAACAACTCAAAAAATCCACTAAACCCAAAAATAGCTTGATCTGCGTTGAAGTCTATGGGAGCTGAATGTCGCTGAATTGTCATTTTTTTTGTCCTTTTTCAAGGTCAATTTGCAAGCTTTTGTTTAAAAGGTCACGGAACCAGGAACATGTACCAATGCAAAAAATATATAATTCAGCAAATACCAGATCATTTAATGCAGCTTAAAGGACAGCATTAATAATACACAAATCCTCTTAATACCATGCTTGGGGGATATCCTAAATCTGAATGTGAAGATGCACACCATTACAATGTTCTCATTTATAAGTGAGCTGCTAAATTACTGTTCCCCACTGACTATGTTCTCTTTGTAAACAACGTGGCCAGGGTAGACATCCTTGGCAAAATATGGTCAGTTATGTTATGTCTACTTTTCATGTGCATCTCCACTTTTCTCTATATCTACTTACAAGTTTGCTTTAGTTATGTTTAAAGGCTAAATTCCCGACAAACTATTACATTTTCTATGCTTTCATATGCAGTATGTGAAATGATTCACCTACCAAAAGTTTTGTACTTCTATTATGTCAGCTTTGTAATCCACAACCCCAGACAGAAAGCATAACCAGGTCATGGTATATGTGTACAAAATAAGTCAATGCAACTGGACTTGCTGTATTTTTCTTGAAGGCGTTTCACTGGTCATCCAACCAGCTTTCTCAAATCAGAATTCTATGGGGAAAAAATATGGTTAATGTCTTTTCAATTTACATAATCTGTTAGGTGCCACCAGGTGTTGATTGCAATTGCATAATTACACCTCCTAGACTCCAATTATGCAAATGCAATCAACACCTGTTTGCCACTACCAGATTATGTGGATTGGAGTGACATTCATCATATTTATTCCCAGATAATTTTTTGTACAAGTCATTCTGAATTGAGAAAGCTGGCTGGATGACCAGTGAAACGTCTTCAAGAAAAATACAGTTGCCTTGACTTGTTTTTTACAGACATAACCAGGATATTTTCCCTCGACTCCAGTGCAGTTTAACATTACAACTCGGTCTCCACTGCAGCACTACAACTTGGTCTTCAGTCTGCTAAATATATAATATGGCACTATCACATACTGCTGAGGTTATCCTTCTGTTCACTCTTCTTTATCTTCCTGGCAACATGTTCCCACTGTTAGATCAACAACTGCCATGCAGTTGAGTATGATTAACTCATCTGCTGTCCTTCACTCTCTTTTTCATTCTAATTCTTGTTGTAGAGATTAAATAACACTAACACAAAGACAGATTCAGATAACTATACTAGCTGTGAAAAATAAATATTTGTATTCAGCTTTTAGGTACAAGTTTGAAGCTTTGAACAAAAATTCCCTAATCAAATTCAACTCTGTCTTTAGAAATAGTATCAGAAAGTTGAAACAATGAAAAAAATAGGACCTTTAAGGCACCACTAGACTCCACTACTACTAAGATCAATAGCAGAATGTACACATATTGATTGTGCATGGAATACATATAATTCCATTATGGGTTCCAGAGACAGAAAGTAATTAGAAAATTAGCTTGTTTATTTTATGATGGTAGCATAAACATTAACCTAATGGAAATAATTATGATTGTTCTGCCTAGATGTTACTTGATGTAGCACTCTTGACACAAGGGAAAGTAAGTGCAAGCTGCTTACGGTATAAACGCACGGTAAAATGTTCCTTTTCAAACACTTCACAAAATGTGCTCTCATTGCTAGCAATTTAATGATAGCTGAATCAAGTGTTTGGCGATAAAACACAAATTTAAGATCATTTCAGATTGGTTCATATTGACCACTGGTAGTTCTTTTTTATTTTGAACTGGTTACTAATATTATAGATCTAATGGTCTAAAATGTGTTTACTGCTATTATTTATATTTATATAAAAATCACTTACTGAGTTATATAGTAAAGTTGTTGACTATTATAAAATGTGTGTTTATTTGCATCATTCAATACCCTTCATTGTTGCATTACAAAGAAAAACACTATAGAATGGTTAAATAAAAGCCGAACATCTCCTCCTTCCCCACCTGCACAGGCCTGCACAGCCATGGTCACACCCGCCACTCGCATCCGCTCACACAGCCATGGTGAGACCCGCCACCCGCAACTGCCCGCACAGCCATGGTGAGACCTGACTCAGCACTGGGGAGACCCGGAGACCACACCCACCTGTGCAGCCTTGGTGAAACTGGGACAGCACACAGCCCTGGTTAGACCACACAGCCATGGTGAGACTGCACAGCCCTGCTGAGACAACACAGAGCCCTGGTGAGACCCCGCACAGCCCTGGCCAGACTCTGCACAGCCTCCTGAGATGCCGCATAGCCCTGGTGAGCAACACAGAGTATGTAGCTTCATATTATTCTGCATTTCTGTATAATGTTTTGCTGGGATTTGTAGCCCTCTATCGCTGGTGGCATTCTGCATTGCTATATAATGTATTGCTGAGATATATAGTCCCTCTACAGCTTGGAGTCAGTGTCAGAACTACCAAGATTGCAGAAGTTGCAGCAGCTACTTGGCCCTGGCACTCCACCACTGTCCTGAAATCACTGTTCTGTAATGTTTTAGAAAAACTGGCATATGACACTATAAAAAAGGTATTGATAATTTGTATTGGAGAAAAAGTATAGGTACTCATACTCAGTCTTGAAAAACAGTATTGGTGCATCCCTAGATAAAAACAGCAAAGCTCTTTGGATGGTCACATAATTTTCTTTAAAATTCCAATGCATTTGCATGTTACAGTAAGATAAGAGTATGTAAGAAAGTTGAGATGCACTGATACCGATACTAGTATCGGTGCCGATACCGAATATTTGGGCGAGTACTCGTACTCTGTGCATGCACAGTAGCAGACTGAGGGCCATTCACGCGGGCCCTGTTCACACAGGAGACGTGAGAAGATCTGTGAGAGCTTGGAGAGCGGTGTATGCCCAGCTGGCAGAGGGACATTGATGGTATGGTAATGACTGCTGCTGAGGATCAGCCAATCAGCATCAAGCCAGCTAAACAGAATGGAGCCGGCTTCCCAGGCAATCAAGAAGCCGGTTGGTGGGCAATGACAAACCGCCTGGCTTCCTGATTCCCTGGGAAGGCAGCTCTATGCTACTGGAAGTACCGGTATCGGTACTCAGTATCGGCGAGTACCGAAATATAAATATCAGTATTCGTACTCTGTACCGAAAAACTGGTATTGGTGCATTTCTATAAGAAAGTGGAACATACAGCATACATACATACATACAGCTTCACTATATACTTCAAAATGGAAAAAACATCAGACTGGCTTCATTGATAGAACACTAAAGTCTCTACAGTAGAGGAACCAGGACAATTACAAGGCCAAATACTGGTTCTACTCAAAACATTCTCCAGTCCATCATCCATTTAATCCTGGGAAGCTCCTTAAAATCTGTCAGTCATAATGTAGACCTAGTAAAAAAGGCTATTACTTTTATACATCATCCTAACCAAAGCAATTCCAGTTAGAAGGTTTTAACTTATTTATCCAGTGACATAACCATAGCATCCCATGTGGCTGCTATGGGGCCTGGGGAAGAAGGGGGCCCCATTAGGGGGCCTAATTAGGAAAACTAAACTGTGAAGTTTCCGGTATAGAAGGGGTGAAGTCAGACCTCAGGATTGTCTAGTCACAGACCTACTCTGTGTGCATTAAGAAGCATTTGCTTATCTATATTAGCAGTGTAGATTTATTGCCCTCTGAACTACCCCATCAGACTTAAATTAACTCTTTTTCATCTCTGTCAAAACTTATTGGAGGGCTGAGGTATGTAGTTCTACAAGAAATGTTTAATGAAGCTAGAGTTTAAAGATGTTATTATATTAGTATTAAAGAGTAAGTGCATGTAAACTCATTATTTATTTTTTCATATTATAAAACATCATTATGGTTATTATTGTAAGTGCTAATATAACTTTTATCCCCAGCTATGCTCCTTAGTAGTGTACCCATAATTTTTGCAGCTCTTCTGCTGTCTGACTTTGATACATACTTTTTGTTAAGATTGATGACACATATTGCCCCAGGTGACACTGCCAGTTACTACAGAGAGAGTTAGCTGTGTGCCCCAAAGTTTTGCTATGGGTCCCCAAGAGTTGAGGTTATGTTGCTAGATTTATCTTATTTATGTTTATGTTTTTGCTACAGAAGGCACACATTTGTGAAATGTGGAATCAGAGATAAAGATTTCCAGGGTAAACAGTGGTAAATAGTTTCATATCATAGTGCTTAATTTATATCAAAATCTGTGTTTCATTTTGTATTCAGATGTGGTGAATTTTTCATGTTTATAGTGCTCTCCCTCTATTCCTAAGTATAGTGCCCGATATATCCGGGCAGTCTTACATGCCATATCCACCTATATGGTAAATAGTGTTTTGCTACATTAATGCAATTATAGTTATTACCAGAGAGCTCAATACTGTATCTATTGGGAACACCCTGTTCATAAAAATATGCAGTATACATGAATATGCACTCTTTTGAGCACAAACATGTGCACACTTCAGTTCATTCTCCATAGGCTACATACATATGTTTATTTTTCGGGCTAAAACATTTTCTGTAACTACATAACATATCTGTTTTATCTTGTCAGAAATGCAGAGCCCTTTTCACTTCATGTGAACTTCATGTTATCTTCCTTCTGTTAACTACTGTAAATCCCTGCCCCTAATGTAATGGAATTAAAGAAAGAAAGAAATGTTTGACATCCAGCCTAAATACCAACTATGACTCCCTCTACAGATACAGTTGAGTAAGTAAACATAGCCACCCTAGGACAGAAATTGTGTTATTCTCAGCATTACTAGGTAAAATAAAAAAGGTGAAAAAAAACTGAAAAAGAAACTGAATGTAGGACTGGTAAGCTGCAAGGTATGTATTTTGTGTTGTTGGGTTTAGATACGCTTTAAAGAGCAAACAAGGTGTTAAATAGATCTATAGCTAAAATCAAAAAGGGAATTAAGCCTATGGACAATCGGTGATGTCATCAGATGCCTGTTCAACTCAGGTTGAATTTTCCCAAGATATCAATAATATTATTTTGTAAGGCTTGTGCAATTGTTGTCTGCTTAGTGTGTAAAAAAAAAAGCATACATAGATACCATCACGCATGTTCATGCCACAATCATCTCAGATTCTCAGAGACTAACATAAATAATGGTTTACACTCTTGAGACCTGCTGATATATGCCAGTACACATTCTCCATTTTAGACCCATGCAGCATTCCAAAACAGTTGTACTATGTAAAAGGTTGTACAATGTTATTTCAACCAGTGAATATGATGTAGAATAATACTTTCTTCTTGGTAAATAAAACAGATAGTTCACTTAGTCCAGCAGACTGATGACCATAGAAGGACACCTTAATCAATTTGCTGCATGCAGGGTAGATAAAGCAATATTCATACAACAGACTGTATTTTAGACAGAGATAAGGCAGCTCTTATGTTCTTACTCCCAATGGGTGTATAGTAGTTTTCTTCCAAAAACTTTTCCTCATGTAAAAATAAAGATAAAAAATACAGTCTGCTTCAATTGAATGTTGTTTCAGGTGTGCCATATGCTCATCTAGATCTGAGATTTGCATATTGATCCCTTGTGGTGTTCATCTGGGCATATGGGACTATTAAAAGCGTCAGGTATATGCTGAACAAGCTGTTTGGTGAATGTGCCTTTTAGCAACTATTAACAAATTGTATTAAAAAAACAGGGGATCAGTATGGTGGTTTTCAAGAATCCCTGGACACTTACAGTGCAAAAAAACTGGTTGTTGACATGCACTCAGATAGAGAAATATGTATTTCATGCATGTTTATTAGCAACACACTGGAATTTATTAAAACAGTTTAACAGCTATGTGCAGCTTATCTAAACTGATCTTTGGCTGCTTTAAGAAAGTGTAATTTCCTAAACAAGTTTCTCTGAGACAGTTGCTATGTTAAGCCATTTACATATTGTTAAAAAATTAAATGATTACACGATACATAGAGATTAATAAATACCAGCGTTATGCTATATATTATTTTTGAGTTGACAAACATCAATCACACAGGAACTGATCTGTTGTCAAATTCTGCCATGGTAGACTGCTGCAAAAAGAGTGTCATGATAGCATAGTTAACATTCTGCTACCACAGGACACTTCCATGTTACTATATACTGCCTTATTAAAAAAGTGACTTCTGCCACTTTTTGTCCTGAAGACACTACAGGAAGACATCTCTATAATGTAAAGGAAATTCCTCTTTTAGACAATTGCCTCCAAAATAAGTGACTCTATAGAACGATTTACACTCATGTCTTGTTCTGGTGGCAACATTTCCCAGTGTAGACACGGACAGCGGTTAAAACCTGACAGGGGCTCTAATCATTTTAATATCTGATTTAAATTTTGATACCTGATCACTACCACCTACCATTGAGGAAAACCAATGTTGACCATGTGGCCTTGAGCGACTGTGCAGACTCTGTTTATAAACAGCTAGCATATGAGATGACCCAGCAACTGAAGCCAGAATTTAACTGCTTCCATACAACATAGTGCTCACCCCTTACCTGCAAGAACTTTGCTGTAAAATAGACCGATATGAAACTGACATCCTGGAGCTAGAGCAATGATTAATCACATTGGAAGACTCACTCACCATTGCCTGGTTCTACTCTCAGACCCTACAAAAAAGCATCACGACCATGGCAGAAGAATTGTTTATGAAGAATTAATCTTATTTCATGGGAGTGACAGAAACTTACCAGTCAGCAGATTTAGAGAAACTATGCTCTAAAATCGTTCCATTGGCCTGTATGCCCTCTGTAATATGAAAAGTGTTTGCAGACTGGGTGTGCTGAAGCCAGATCACAGTTCTCCATGCCTAGTCAATGCTTGCTAGCTCTACTAAAATTCTGCAGGACTTTTAAAATTATAGACACCTGATTTTACATGACCACAAGCTGCTGCTTTTCTCAAACTATTTATCTGAGGTAACTAGATGTTGCAAAACCTTCTTTGGGATATGCCACAAATTAATATTGGAAGTTCATCCCTTCACCAGCTTTCATTCTAGTATCACAGATGGACAGATTTACTGACTCTGACTCTTCTTTACCAGTGTATATTCTATCCAGCCAGGCTGCTTCATCACCTGTTGATTTCAATGAACCAGGGAAAAAGTTAGGCCCTTTGGGGACCTCCTTGTTTTTCCTGCACCTAATGTAACTGAGGCAGATGCTAATCTCTGACCATGTATTAAATTGTTGCTGTCCTACTCTGATTACATTACTTTTACATTACACAAAACCATATAAAACATTGGGGTCTATTCACGAAGCTGCCGAAGGATCTAGCCGTAGCTTCGGCCGATCCTTCAGCTAGCTTCGGCCCCAAGACCCCTTCGGTTCAGCTCCCGAACGTGGCCGAGCGGCTCAGTCGAGCCGAACGCATATGCCTTGGCTGAGCCGTGCTGAAAGCTGAAGCTGGCCGAGCACCAAGGAGAGAAACACTGCTTTTTCTTTTTTTTATTCTGACACGGAGCCGTGTCAGAATAGAAAAAAAAAAACATTTTGCCCATTGGAATGCATTGCTGGATTCCTATTGGCTATTTCAATTTGCAATAGCCAATAGTAAACTAGCATTGTACCCGCTCTCTGCTGCAGTTCTCCATCAGGTCCATCAGCAGAGGGCGGGTACAATGCTAGTTTACTATTGGCTATTGCAAATTGAAATAGCCAATCTATCAATGCATTCCTATGGGCAAAAATCTTTGTTTTTTTTTCTATTCTGACACGGCACCGTGTCAGAATAAAGAAAAAAAAATAAAAACAGCAGTGTTTCTCTCCTGTGCGGCCAGGAGCGGGAGGCTCCCAGAGCGCCCGGGAGAGTTTTCTTTTTCTTTTTTTTGACGGCAGCAGAACCGCCGGACAATAGAAAACTGTTGAAAGCTGTCATTGCTAACTCCGCACAATCGTTTTCTATTTACTTTTTTTGTACTTTATATACTTTATATACTCATATCACCTCTGGTTCTGCTAATCGTTTTCTATTTTTTTCTACTTTTTTTAACTGTTTTTCTATTCTGCTCGGGACCACAGAGGTACCGAGCAGAATAGCAGAGCCGAATGCCACTCGGCGGCATTCGGCTATTTACTCACTGCTGTTCGGCATCTATAATAGGCTGAACAGCAGCGAGTAGCCTGCCGGAGGTTCGGCTCAGCCGATCCAGATGTTGGATCGGCTGAGTCAAACTCCTTCAGCCGAACATGCTGAACATGTTCGGCCGACCCGAAGCCATGCGAAGCAAGCCGATGTACGGCTGATTTCAGCCGATATACGGCTGAAATCAGCCGTGCAAGCCTGAAGTGAATAGCCGAACAGTGTTCGGGTCACTTCACTTGGGGTAGGTTGTTCACTCAGCTGCCCTCGGCAGCTGAGTGAATAGACCCCATTGTATACCTAAAACAAGCCAAACATTCTATCTTTTGGACCCCTGATTTCTTCCATGATAATTCTGAGGCGACATTACATGTTCAGTGCCCTGTTAAAAACTTGGGACACTTTTCTAAATCTACCAATTGATTCAACCTTTGATCTCACAAACAGCAAATATATACGTAGTCAATCCTGGAAGAAAATGCAATACAAAGTTATCCATACACCTTTAACTGTACACTGAAACAGATGCAACCCACTCCATATTTCACTGCCCTAAAAGGGATTTATCAAAACCAGATCTAAACCATGTACTCTGGCAAAGCCTGCATATTCAGAGCTTTTTTGAAACACACCTTCACTTTACTAGAATACATTATATGGTGTAAATGAATGCTCTTTGCCATGCTTACCCTGTTTCAAATAAAAGTCTTCCCCTGACACTATTCCCCACAATAGGAGCTACTTCAAATGTTTGGCCATATATGTCTCTTGGTCACCGAACTCTGTATTTGTGCAATTTTTGCAATCAAAGTCCCCTGAAACCCAAAACTCTAAAACCCATACACAGAGACAAAACGGGATATTAAGAAAACAAATAAAAAACAATGACACAACATTTAATAAAACATGGGTTGCTTTAATGACACACCCCATGCCCAGTCAACACCTCAAGCAGTTTGTTATCAAAAACATTGTACACTACAACACAGAAAAACTTGCCGGGACTATGAGTGCATTAAATCTTATCTAGATGATGGCCTGGGCCTTGTCCACCACTAATCAAAGAGAGATGGAGTGGATGACCCTTATGCACTCCCACATCATCTGTTCTGGTGATACCTACATCAACAATGGCATCCACCCACCCAAATATGTCTTCCCACTGATCTTTAACTTTTAGGGGCATGAGTGCTCCCTTTTTCCCACTCTTTAAAGTTTGAAGTATTATTACCCACTAATAAACCCTACTCTATGTTATGTGTCGCTTACCATTTCCTACCAAGCAAGACTGCAACATGTTAACAATTGTATTTTTTAAAGGTATAAAATAAAGGAACTTACAAATCTGCTCTATAATACCATGTATGTATAGGCATTTTTCTTTCATATTTATTTTTGGGTTGTGTTTTATATTTTTGTACTGTATCAATATCCTTCAATAAAAAGTATATAGAAAAAATGTTTTGGCTTTACATACAGTACCTTTTGCAGAGGGAAGGGGTAAGGAAAATGAATAGAGTGCAGGTGCTCCCTTGCCACTTGATCCAGTCTGCCCTCAACTCTAACTTACAGTAAAATAGGTCTTTCTAATAAGATATTTAAACAATAATAACACTCATTGCATTAATGTTTAAAGCATCTAAACTATATTTGCAGATTCATAGATTGTTTGTGACATTTTCTTGTGTAGAGTTTTCTTGTCTTGTGTTTTCTCCTATATAACATTGTTCCCTCTAGTCTATAGTCCAAGCAGAACATGCTGGAAAGCTCACAATTCAGCTGAAGCTGTTTGTGTTTCCATAGCAACTGGAGTTTTAAAATGATGTAAACGTACAGCCGTGACTCATATGAGAGGCATAGAAAGAGGATTCTTGTTTTAACAAGCATATATTTTCCTTTCCTTTAAAACAGCTAATAAACATGTGGACATTCTAAAGTAGCATCAAACCTCATCGGTTTTCATCACATATAACCACAAATGTACTTGTTTGATAAATATTAAGAGATAATTATATTTATTGATAATGAAAAAATATATTAATGACATATTTACATATTCATCGCATAGGAATTTACATTGGTATTACCAATATATTTGCAGTCTCTCTTTTTCCATACTAGATTTTTTACGCCTGAAGTGAATAGCCGAACAGTGTTCGGCTCACTTCACTTCTGATCGGTCATTCACTCGGCTGCCCTCGGCAGCTTTGTGAATAGACCCCTAAATGTTCTGCAAATTGTAACACATTATTTATCTAGATAAACACACTTAAGGTAGTTTGTACTAGAATATAGAAAGGCTGTCATTGTTGACCTCCTTCTTATAATGCTAGTTGTTTGTACATGTTTGACTTAAAGTATGTCTAAATCTGTGTTAAAACACCTGTCAGGATATTTTTTGCCATCTACACTGTGTCCCACACAACAGGAAGAAAGAGGAAATCTTTTGTGGTGACATCTCAAGATTTTGGGGTTTCCAGCACATTCACTCCCGGTAAAAAAGGTTATATGGACAAAAAGATAGCATGAATTCCTAACGGAGACCAGCAATAGAAAAAAACTGACAGGGGGTTAAACCCTTTACTACAAAACTAAAGATATTTAGTTTACTTTAGATATGATTTTAGGTGAAACTATCATGATTGAAATATGGGCCCTGCCATTGCTGACCTGCTTCTGAAATTGACAGTTTCCCGGCTTTTGTACTGACTTTTCAGCTTCAATACTTTCTGAGTCACTGACCCAAAACAAATATAAGCCAGAAAGAAGTTAAAGTGACATTAAAGGGCAGTTATTCCCCCCCCCCCATGCTGCTGTAAGGACTTACCTTATGTGATGCACTCATTACACTCATTTTCCGCAGTCCCTCCAGCACTGGTGCCAGTCTCTGATCCGCTGCAGACTCCTCTGGGCCCACGGTGTCTGTCCGATGTGCGCGTTCCCGGCTGCCTGGCTGCGTCCATCCAGCTTCAGCATTGCTCTCCTCCTCTCCCCTCTGATGATCTGGAATGCTTATGCGTCCGCCCACCCTTCCTTCTTCACAGCGTTCGGGAGTCGGGACTTCTGCTGCCCGGAGCAAGCAATGATGACAACATTGGTGTTGTCCAATTTTTTTTTTTTAATGTTGGGGCATATACACTGAGTGGCCAGATTACTATGACCACTCCATCAGTACTTTGTTGAGCCATGAGATGACTCCACGAGATGACTTCGTTGGGCCACCTGGTGACTCCACGAGATGTTGAAAGGTGATGCAAGGAATCTGACACTGCACTGTTGCCCTTCTGTTGTCTTTTACCAGTCTTGCCACTCTCCGTTCTGCCCTAACATTGACTAGTCGCTGACGGCCACAATTCGCACGTTCAGACCCAGATTTTCAGCTGATAGTCCAGTCTTTAAACACTTTAACAACAGCTGCTCTTGAACATTTAACGGATTCTGCTGTTTTGCTGATACTCGCTCCATGGCTTGAGCGCCAACAATCATCACACGTTCAAAGGCTGTTAAATCGCGTTGTTTACCCATACCTTCAGAAAAAAATCACTTCTACTGTCGTGGTAAACAACCTGCTTCCCTATTTATAACAGTCTGACCCTCTAGCAACTTCACTGCAAAATTATAGTTAATTATAGCTAATTTGCCTACAAACGTCAGGTGGTCATAATAATCTACCACTTACTAGCAGTAGATATATGTCAAAAAGAAAAACAGACTTTTATTCTACTTTAAAAGTTCTTATGTGTCAATGTATTTAAGCAAGAGCGCATCCACGACAGCCAGAAAGGAAAATGCATACTGTAAACACAGAATATTGCTTGTAGGCTTCAGTTTAATAACTGCAATCCCCTTGAATCAAATATTCAGTCTTACAGAGACCCTTATGCTGCCACACATCTCCTCATTCCTACCCAAACACGCTTATGAAGCTGCAGACCTCGCAGCCCACAGGGAAAGCTACAGTACCACACAAATACCATTTTTGCATCTACAATTACCTCCAAACTAATAAAACGAACTAAAACTAACTAATTACGGCTGATTTCAGCCGATGTACGGCTGAAATCAGCCATACCAGCCTGAAGTGAATAGCCGAACAGTGTTCGGCTCACTTCACTTCAGGTCGTTCATTCACTCTGCTGCCTACGGCAGCTTAGTGAATAGACCCCATGGTCTCCCGTGGAACAGACACGGGGGGTCAGCTGTACAAGCCTTCACTTGGGGTAGGTTGTTAACTCAGACACCTTTTTTCAATAGTGAGTCAATTTCAAACAAATATATTTTGCCCAGCAAAATAATTTCTTTGAATTTTTTGCCAACCACTTACAGTCATGTTGTTACCAAACAGCTGGCTCCAACTCTCTCAGCTCTGCTCCCCTGAAATTCCTGTCCAGTACGAGATCATGAGGGATGATGCAATTTCCAGCAACTGCACATCTACTAGCATTGAGAAGGATAGAGAGAAGAAGGAGAGGAGCAGGGACAGGGGAGTGTCTTGCCTTGCTGTGCCTGGGTGTTTGTGGAGACTAGAACATACAAAGTAAATACAGGGATCCTTTGAAGCTCTTAGCCAGAGACAAAAGAGAGTTTGCATACATTGTCTAGATAAACAATATCGGTGCAAAAATAATTATGGACTCTATGGTTCTTGTCCTGACTATCAGAAAGTAACAGGATACACCCAGGCAGGTCAATAATTACATTTAAAATCCCTCTGTATTCAATTACCAAGGACAGAAAAGACACTTTTTTATTTTAGTCCCATTCAATCAACTAACATAGAATATATTTACAAAATGGTTGATGTATGCCATACTTTTGAACCTGCTACCTTCCTTCTCCACCTCAATGAATAAATAAAAAAGTCATATAAACATTCTCTGTTGATCCTCCTCATCAATGCTGCCATTGGGCATGTATCCCAGCAATGTGGAAGCAAACACCTCCCCCATCTCTGGCATTGTGGATACAAAGAGTAGGGAAAACCAGACTGATGGAGGACCTGACAGCCTCACTTTATGACAAACAACATAAATGGTATTCCTGGATAAGGTTTACTGAGACCTTAGAACACACTACAGCCTGTGATGTGCGAGTAGTTCCTGGGTGATTTGTGGCCATGCTGTTTTGAGGATCAGGACCCTCTGCACCTTGGGGCACATGTTCCCTATTCCCTGATTCACTACTGTCCTTCTATTCTTCTTGCTTTCAGCTTATTGAGTTCACTTTTTTTGCTCTCTTTTCATACTTCCCCCCTTTTTTCTTTTATTTTCTCTCATTTCTCTTGTTTTTCTAACCTGTTCTTTAGTCTCTTCTAGTTATTCAGTGTTTGCTTATTATTAATGCAAAAATTGTTGGAGAACCAGAGATACCAGGCCTCTTGAGACCAGAACTCAGAAAATCAAATGTCCCCATTTTGAAGGCTTATATGCAAGTTATTGGCCCCTGGAAAAGCACCTTGTCCCCATGCCGATGGGGACAAGGGCCTCTTCCGAAAAAAGCCCTGGGGCGTTGGTTTTAGGGGTGTGGGAGGGGGACTTATTCACCTCGGAGTACCTCTTTAATAAAGGAGCACCCAGATGCGGCCTCCCCTTGTGAATGAGTAAGGGGTACTTATACCCTTGTCCATTCACTAATGGGTTAAATTCAAATTGTAAAAAAGATGCCACATTTTCAAACAAATCCTTTAATTGAAAAAAAAAATGGATCCACTGACGTAATCCTAAGGTCAATCACGGCATACAGCGCTGCCCACCACGACAACGACTCAATGAACTAAAAAAATAGAAATAAAGAAGAAAAAAAAACCTGACAGCCGACCCATCCACTCGCAACAA
>NW_017308441.1:41630-44060 GCF_000935625.1 Nanorana parkeri | reverse complement strand
AAAAAAAAAAAAAAAAACCCGGCCCCCCCCCCCACCCCCTCCCAACAACCCCCCGCCACAGAATAGCATTCTGACAGATGCCAGCAAAATATAAACATATGGGCGGAGCTAGCAGTGACATCACCGCTAGCTCCGCCCAACTGTTTACATTTGTGTGGCACCTGACAGGACTTAACTGTGAGCCATGATTGGGCAAAGTCATCAGTATTTTTTTATATATTTTAACAGAGGCTATGTATACCTATTTTAGGATTTTCATTTTATATTTGAATGTGTATATGTCACATTTTTATTAGGTAGTATTGTACATATATTATTGTTAATATTATAATATTTATCTTATTTGTTAACCTCTGGCAATATTCTGTAGCATTGTTATAAAAACTTCCATTTTGTAATTCTACCTCATCTCTCCTGCTACAGAAGATGTTCATATCACTATGCAGTCCAAACTATGACATGGTGCACTAGTGAGTAATCAGCACTCGGTATCCGAACTGTTCTGATGCATCACTTCTCTTCCTCTACAATACAAGCCTTTGTGAGGACACTGGTGATGAGGGTTGTGGCTATTACTCAACTATACCAGCACAGAACACTGGAGTGGGAGAACAAAAAGCAACATTTTCACAGAAGGAAAAGGTAATGTAAGGCATTTTCAAGCAAATTTCAGTCACAAATCTACAAATATAGTGTTCAGGATAATAAAGGCCTTAAATGATAACTGTACAGTTATCTTTTAACAGTTCACAATTCCTTTTGCCAAAGAGACATGAATAAAGAACCAAAAGCTTGGTAGAGTAAGGAAGGGTCGTTACTTCTGGCAATATTTCATTACTGGTCATGCCTTTCTGTTCTGAAGATGATTGTGCTTCCTATTTCTTGTGCTAAGAAGCACAGGTACAGAAAGTTATGGAGAATTTCTACTATGGAGCCATAGACAGAAATAAAATCCAACAGAAACTAAAACTCTTACATACTCTAAAACAAAAATAAATGGTTAGGGTTTAGAGGAGCAATTAAGTGTTGAGGGTGTTAAGAGTTAAGGGCTCACTTTAAGAGTTAGGTTAAGGTCTGTGAATTTAAGTGTTAAGAAACAAGTATAATTAGCAATTCAGTAACTTGATTTGTTTGGAATTCCTTAACCATATTTAATTCTGGAAATGTGTAGATACATGTGTAATCAGATATGCTAGTAATAATAAAACAATCTGTAAAATGTATCTATAAATCATACAGTTTTACTTGAACATATTTTATAGTCTCAAGCGACATTGTTATATGTATAGTAAAGGACTGGATAACAAAAGTAATTTATCAAACACTTTTAAAATATAATAAATGTCATCAATAGCTATCTGTTAAATCCCTGTTG
This sequence comes from Nanorana parkeri, assembly GCF_000935625.1. Lineage (NCBI taxonomy): Eukaryota > Metazoa > Chordata > Amphibia > Anura > Dicroglossidae > Nanorana > Nanorana parkeri. The sequence goes on along the minus strand of NW_017308441.1, from coordinate 42,685 downwards.
TCTTTAATTACTTGCTCTAGCACCCTGTTGGTTAAAACATGTCATAGAATTAAGCAGGGTCAGATTATATGCATGGAATTAAGCCATAACTTGCCTCAAGGAATGTAAGGGTAAGTGTTGCCTTTATTTAAACATGACAGGAAAGAGTATTTGAATAAGGTAAATCTATAAATCATATCTTATGTCACGTTCTTTACAGTTTGAAGGCATGTTATTGCCCAGTTAAATTGGCCTGGTTCACTTGAACAGTCAGTTGCTAAGAATGATCATATATTATAATCACAGTATACTTTAGGTCAGCAAAATGTGATCTGCTGTAGATGTCTGTTTCTATGCTGATATAAGTTTTATACATTATATTGTAATGTAGGATTTATGTTAGCACAAATGTGTTTGTGTGGGGCTGGCAATCACAGCAAGAATATCTATCTATCTATCTCAGTGGTACACTTGAGGTACAGGCACATAGAGGGGCACAAAGGGGGGGGGGGTTTGGGGGACAGGGCTTCTCCACAGGGGTGGTCATCTCCGGTAGGGACGCCAGCAAGACGCATCATAGCTGGCTTGACAGGCAGCTGTCACATGTTGCCCTCAGGACATTGTAATACCGTGGCAAAGGCGTAAGGGAAGGCAAGGTGGGGGGTGGGTGGGGGTTGGCAGCAGGGCAGGCCAGACCTGGCCTTAGGACATGTGTTAGATGTGTTTCGCGGGCACGGTGCAGGAGCATCTCGGCTCTCGGTCTCTTCAGCATTTCGTATCGCCCAGGCCTTCGGGCCATTCAGGTACTGGGGGGGCAGTATGTTTGTATGGTGGAGGGCGCCAGGATTCACGGGCAGCACGGCGTGCAGACATTAGCGGGCCCAAATGCACGGTGGGCAAGCGCAAACATGCCCATAGGCACAAGACAGGTCACATGACATGGCGCTTTGTCAGTCAAACTCGTGGGGGGGGTGGGGGGGGAGGTGTCACGCGGACATACCTGATACATGGCATACAATCATGCACAACGTCAGTACCTCAGGCAGGCGCCAGAGCGCATCAAGGGGTCATGTCGG
>NW_017308441.1:39727-40065 GCF_000935625.1 Nanorana parkeri | reverse complement strand
TCTGTTCATTTCCTGTGAACAACAGGTTTCAAAATGAGAGATTGTGTATTATATTGTGCTGTAGGACATAGTCACCATAAATCTTCTGTTTCATATGCTGTTCAGTTTAATGAGAAAATTTTACATTATCATTAGACCTATTTTACTCATATATTAGACAGCAGTTTTCAGACAACAAGTGAAAGTAATCACTGAGCCACAAATGTTATCGAGGTAACAAAGCAACTTTGCTAGAGTCAGAATGTTACTAAATTTACCAAGCCTGAATTTTGTGTAATCCACTGCATTCAGGATGCAAGGAGAATCCCCAAAGTTCACTGGAAATACTGTACATTCCC
>NW_017308441.1:38725-39487 GCF_000935625.1 Nanorana parkeri | reverse complement strand
AAAAATATTGGCACCCCTGCATTTCTGTCAGATAATGCACCACTTTGCACAGAAAATTGTTGAAATTAAAAATGTTTAGGCATTTTCATGTTTTTTCTTTTGTTTGTATTGGTTTGACACAAAAAAAGTGGAGGGAACAAAACAAATCTGACACATTCCACGCTATAATACATGTTTTATAATTTAATATAGGGGAAACTATTTTTTTATATTTTCGGTAATTTTTCCATTCTATAGTAAAAAATGAAAACCCCAGTGGTGATTAAATACCACCAAAAGAAAGCTCTATCTGTCTCCAAAAAAATGTATAAAATTCATTTCAGTACAGCTTTGCATGACAGAATAATTGTCAGTCAAAGTACCACAGCGCTGAATACTGAAAAATGGCCTGGACAGGAAGGGCGTATAACACCACGGACTTCAAGTGGTTAAAGGACTCATTAATTTTTCTGAAAACAGTAGAATGATGGGCTTTACCAAAAAGCTGTAATTTTGTTTTGTCTGTCCACAGTACATTCTTCTAAAAGGATTTTGGCTTCCTCAGGTAAGTTTTGGCAAACTCCAATCTAGCTTTTTTATGTTTCTGTGCCAGCAGCGGGGTCCTCCTGAGTCTCCTACCATAGCATCCCTTTTCATTCAGATCACAACATATAGTACGAGCTGACACAGTTGCAGGGGCCTCCCGAGGCTGGGTGACACCCGGAGCAGTGTCCGAGTGTCACCCCGCCGAGACGTCACCGCGCATGGGCGTGACGTCACCAC
>NW_017308441.1:32258-38639 GCF_000935625.1 Nanorana parkeri | reverse complement strand
TGTCGGGTGTTCGGTCCATGACCGAGCGCCCGACTTTTCAGAGGGGGGTGACACTAAAATGACTGCAAGTCATTTTGGTGTCACCCCTCCAATGGGGTCATCCGGGTGCTGGCCGCACCCCTCGCAACCCCCTTGTGACGCCACTGCACAGTGGTACCCTGTGCCTGAAGGTCAGCTTGAATTAGTCTGGAAGTTGATTGAGGGTCTTTATTCACCATTCGAACAATCCTTTGTTTCAATCTTTGATCAATTGTTCTCTTTCGTCCATGTCCAGGGAGATTAGCTACAGTGCCATGGACTGTAAACTTCTTGACAATGTTGCACACAGTGGACACAGGAACATGAAGATCTCTGGAGATGGACTTGTAACCTTAAAATTGTCCATGCTTTTCCACATTTTTTGTTCTCAAATCCTAAGACAATTATTTGCTGGCACATAGAGACTCACAACAGAAAGGTTGAGTCAATTTTTCACCATTTTAACTGGTTGTCGGTGTGATTTCTATATTGTCAGCACCTGTTTATTGATACAGGTGAGTTTAATTACAAATTACAGGAGCATCACAAACTTGGAATGCAATTATTTCTTGCAGTTTGGAGAAGGTGCCAATAAGTTTGTCCAGTCCATTTGTGGAGTTTTGCGTGGAAAGTGTCAGCTTTTGGGTTTTTTTTTACACTTTTTTGTGTCATACCAATACAAACAATAGCCCATTATACACTGAGCTTTGGGTCACGGGAGTATGTTAGTATATGTCCTCCTGTGACCCTAAAGAGAACTATGGGGGAAAACACTCCCCCCATAGTTCTCTTTTAGCTTTCTCTCGGTGGGAACAGAAGAGAGTTTCCTTATTGATACATTTTATCTCTTGTGACAAACATAAGTTGCTACATTTTTCTGAATTCATGTCTAAATAAAATATTCCTGCAAAGGATCATTTACACTTTTCACGAGTGATTGCGTGCAATAAAAAAACTCAACCCTGACCTTACCCAAATCTTGCCTATGTCTCATATAGATATGATTCTGTCTACAAGTAAGGTTTCCATATCAGACATTTACTATTACCTAAGATGTATTGCTATACACTCATTGAAACATTCTAACCTTTCCGAATGGTGGAGAGATATCCCCACTCATGACATAGTTGTGAAACTTTTACAGGGTTATCATACTATGTGTAAGGTTGTGATAAAGGAGCAATGGAGAGAAACGCAATTCAAGATAATTCACAGAGCCTATTTTGCTTTCCAAATTGATCGCAAACAATGCCAAGATAACTCTTTCCTTGATCACTGCTCCAAATGTCAGCTACCTGCTGCTGCCCTTTTTCACTGTCTATGGTCTTGCCCTTTAATCCAGTCTTTTTTAAGTCAAGTCATTGAATTTGTTGCCTCTGTGGTGCATCAAAAGATCCCTCTGGTTGCCGTTTTACTAGTGATGCACCGATACCGATAATAGTATGGGTGCCGATAATGGGTAATTGGGCGAGTACTCGTACTCGCCAAAATGCTTCAACTACAAAACTTCCCATGAGGGAACATGGAGCTGGCTTCCCGGCCTTGCCCCATTATTTGCATACCGACCATCCGGACCCTGGCACAACTCAGGTCTGTATGTCCATGTTTGTTATGTTTGTGTGTATCATAGGTAGTGGGAACCTGTCATGAGGCGTCAGGCGTTCCGGAATTCAGGTACAGGCCAGACGCACGTCCAGACAAAGGTAAGCAGACTTGGACTACAAATATAAAAATATTGGCACCCCTGCATTTCTGTCAGATAATGCACCACTTTGCACAGAAAATTGTTGAAATTAAAAATGTTTAGGCATTTTCATGTTTTTTCTTTTGTTTGTATTGGTTTGACACAAAAAAAGTGGAGGGAACAAAACAAATCTGACACATTCCACGCTATAATACATGTTTTATAATTTAATATAGGGGAAACTATTTTTTTATATTTTCGGTAATTTTTCCATTCTATAGTAAAAAATGAAAACCCCAGTGGTGATTAAATACCACCAAAAGAAAGCTCTATCTGTCTCCAAAAAAATGTATAAAATTCATTTCAGTACAGCTTTGCATGACAGAATAATTGTCAGTCAAAGTACCACAGCGCTGAATACTGAAAAATGGCCTGGACAGGAAGGGCGTATAACACCACGGACTTCAAGTGGTTAAAGGACTCATTAATTTTTCTGAAAACAGTAGAATGATGGGCTTTACCAAAAAGCTGTAATTTTGTTTTGTCTGTCCACAGTACATTCTTCTAAAAGGATTTTGGCTTCCTCAGGTAAGTTTTGGCAAACTCCAATCTAGCTTTTTTATGTTTCTGTGCCAGCAGCGGGGTCCTCCTGAGTCTCCTACCATAGCATCCCTTTTCATTCAGATCACAACATATAGTACGAGCTGACACAGTTGCAGGGGCCTCCCGAGGCTGGGGGGCATCGGAGCAGTGTCCGAGTGTCACCCCGCCGAGACGTCATCGCGCACGCGCGACAGTATTCTGATACCTGCCGGCGGCCATCTTGGTGATGGACGCCGGCAGAGAGGGGAGGAGACAGCCACCCGGCGGGATAAGGTATGTCGCCGGGTCCCCTCCTCTCTCCTGATACTGTCGGGTGTTCGGTCCATGACCGAGCGCCCGACTTTTCAGAGGGGGGTGACACTAAAATGACTGCAAGTCATTTTGGTGTCACCCCTCCAATGGGGTCATCCGGGTGCTGGCCGCACCCCTCGCAACCCCCTTGTGACGCCACTGCACAGTGGTACCCTGTGCCTGAAGGTCAGCTTGAATTAGTCTGGAAGTTGATTGAGGGTCTTTATTCACCATTCGAACAATCCTTTGTTTCAATCTTTGATCAATTGTTCTCTTTCGTCCATGTCCAGGGAGATTAGCTACAGTGCCATGGACTGTAAACTTCTTGACAATGTTGCACACAGTGGACACAGGAACATGAAGATCTCTGGAGATGGACTTGTAACCTTAAAATTGTCCATGCTTTTCCACATTTTTTGTTCTCAAATCCTAAGACAATTATTTGCTGGCACATAGAGACTCACAACAGAAAGGTTGAGTCAATTTTTCACCATTTTAACTGGTTGTCGGTGTGATTTCTATATTGTCAGCACCTGTTTATTGATACAGGTGAGTTTAATTACAAATTACAGGAGCATCACAAACTTGGAATGCAATTATTTCTTGCAGTTTGGAGAAGGTGCCAATAAGTTTGTCCAGTCCATTTGTGGAGTTTTGCGTGGAAAGTGTCAGCTTTTGGGTTTTTTTTTACACTTTTTTGTGTCATACCAATACAAACAATAGCCCATTATACACTGAGCTTTGGGTCACGGGAGTATGTTAGTATATGTCCTCCTGTGACCCTAAAGAGAACTATGGGGGAAAACACTCCCCCCATAGTTCTCTTTTAGCTTTCTCTCGGTGGGAACAGAAGAGAGTTTCCTTATTGATACATTTTATCTCTTGTGACAAACATAAGTTGCTACATTTTTCTGAATTCATGTCTAAATAAAATATTCCTGCAAAGGATCATTTACACTTTTCACGAGTGATTGCGTGCAATAAAAAAACTCAACCCTGACCTTACCCAAATCTTGCCTATGTCTCATATAGATATGATTCTGTCTACAAGTAAGGTTTCCATATCAGACATTTACTATTACCTAAGATGTATTGCTATACACTCATTGAAACATTCTAACCTTTCCGAATGGTGGAGAGATATCCCCACTCATGACATAGTTGTGAAACTTTTACAGGGTTATCATACTATGTGTAAGGTTGTGATAAAGGAGCAATGGAGAGAAACGCAATTCAAGATAATTCACAGAGCCTATTTTGCTTTCCAAATTGATCGCAAACAATGCCAAGATAACTCTTTCCTTGATCACTGCTCCAAATGTCAGCTACCTGCTGCTGCCCTTTTTCACTGTCTATGGTCTTGCCCTTTAATCCAGTCTTTTTTAAGTCAAGTCATTGAATTTGTTGCCTCTGTGGTGCATCAAAAGATCCCTCTGGTTGCCGTTTTACTAGTGATGCACCGATACCGATAATAGTATGGGTGCCGATAATGGGTAATTGGGCGAGTACTCGTACTCGCCAAAATGCTTCAACTACAAAACTTCCCATGAGGGAACATGGAGCTGGCTTCCCGGCCAATCCTGATTGGCCAGGAAGCGGACTCCCTGCTGTTTGTCTGGCTCAATGCTGAGTGGCTGTGAAGCTGGCTTCCCAGCCAATCAGCATTCAGCCGGCCATACAGATCGGATAATATGTTTACACAACCTCCACCCTGCAGACACTCCATTACCATCACATTACACCCACATCCATCCTCAGGAGCAGTCATCACTGTACCACAGATGTCTCTCGGCCCGCCGGGCAGACACTGCGCTCCAAGCTGCTTTACCTCTCCCGGATCTGCCCACATCTCAGTCTCACGAGATGTACAAATGCCACCTGACACTGGTGTGTGTACAGCACCTGCAACGCCTTTGTGATCGGCGGTATAATAATAATACTCATAATACTGTTAGAGAATTTCTGACAGAGTGCTGTGATGGCTGCACATGTGCATTAGCAGACTGAGGGCTGATCACACAGGCGGTGCAGACTCTGTACACACACCAGAGTCAGGCGGCATTTGTACATCTCACAAGACTAACACATGGGCAGATCCAGTAGAGGTAAAGTGGCTTGGAGAGCGGCGTCTGCCTGGCTGGCTGAGGGAAATCTGTGTTACGGTCATGACTGCTCCTGAGGGTGGATATGGGTGTAATGTAAGGGGAATGGGGTGTCTGCAGGGTGGAGGTTGTGTCACCATATTATCAGGTATGTTTGGTCGGCTTGATGCTGATTGGCTGGGAAGTTGACTTTCTGGGCAACCAGCATCGAGCTGGCCAAACAGCATGGAGTCGTGTAATCAAGATGCCGTGTGGTGGGTAATGGCACGCTGCCCGGCTTCCTGATTGCCTGGGAAGCCGAAAAAACGATATCGGTGCATCCCTACCTTTTACTGTTCTTTAGTTATTGGGATGCTAATGTTACCTCTTCTGTTACATTGAGTGAAGTGGCTTTCCCCTCATCCCCCTACCGTCTGTCGATGACCTCTTACGTTTATTACATTTAGAAAAATTAGACGCTGGAATAAACGAAATGGGGGGCCATCATGGTGCTCACTCCCTCTGTTGGTCTCGGTAGTTGTCGGGTGCCTGGCCCCTTGGAACCTAGCCTATCAACACCCCTATCTACACTGCGTGCCTCTAGTCACTAAAAAGGTCTGTTGTCTGGTTGTGGCGCTTCCCTCTCCTATTTTTGTTCTTCTCTTACATATGTAGGACACACCGGTACACACACACAGGAAGCAGCACACCAACTAATACCACCTCTGCCCTCACTCTTGCCCCCCCTGAAGAGCGCTGTAATACTGGACTGTTCTTCTAACTTTTCCCTTGGAACATGGGAGGCAGTAACTGTCCTCAAGCTGGTAGGGGTGCTGGGGACATGGGAGCGGTTTTAATAGAGGCCTTATTTTGGCTGATGGGCACCCAAAGAACCCTTCTCTGATCCAACAGTCATTCAGATTATTTATTTGTATGTTATTTTGGTTTGGTAACTGTTCATTTTTGGTATGAATAATTAAGGACTGCTGTGGTGACTTAAATCCATGTCGTGCAGTCCGTGTGTTCATTGGGGTTTTTAACAGAGAGGCGTAATTGACAAATCCATCAGTCAAGGATATGAATAACCCAACTCTCTGTTTACAGCCTCTGGGCTAGTCTCAATCTTCCTGTATGACTTCTGTTCTCACTTCCTTCCTGTCTGCATGAAAGTAAAGTCTTTTAACTGCCGCACTCATACTTAATATCTTTCTACAGAATTATGTCTTCTGAGTAAATCTCTGAATGACAATTTAAGATACATACTGTGGGGAAAACTCTGCAAATACTTTAATTGCATATTTGTTTGTCATCCATTAGGGCTACATCAGTTATAAATTATTTATAGAGCAATATTGCATGCAGTAGTTTGGTAAAATGTCTTTATATTCTTTATTTATACATACACACATTGTATTCAATGATAAGTCTTACTTTAGTATTTCAGCTTCATCTCATAATACTTACAGCTATGTTTTAAATTTCACTTGCCCAATTATTTGTGGTGTGTAAACAATGCAGGGATCAGTTAAAAGTGTTAAAGGGGTCCCTTTTTCATCTATGTTTAAAATCTTTGCACCGGTACTTATCTTTGACCTCCATTATGCTGCCACAGCAGTTCAGTGTTTTATTGTATATGCTGCCACAGCAGTGTCTTGTTTTATTGTATTTGGATTTCCTCTGCCAGCCCCCCCCCCCCCCCCCCCC
>NW_017308441.1:9850-32080 GCF_000935625.1 Nanorana parkeri | reverse complement strand
TCCTGTTTTGCCTGTAGTTATTACAAGCTTTTACTTTCCACTATAGAGACAGGGTTCAGTAAAGTCATTAAGGTTGATTTTTGGGGAATTTTCACTCCGCGTAGTGAATGATGTGAAGCACTGATTACTTTCATCCTTCAATCATGTGCAAACAAAAATACAAGTTTTTTTTTCCCTTGCATGTGATTGGGTATTCTATGCAAAGTGAATCACCACTACATTCACTAAGATAAGGAAACATTCCCTTGCAAAGTGAACAGCATATTCGCCTGCAGTAAATAAACCCAAGTGTCTTCTTACACTTCAAAGGACTGAAAAAACATCCTGTGCACTGCCCGTATCTAAAGTAAACTCAAAATGTTGGATTCAACTTCTGTGTCTTATTGAAGAGTTAAAAAAATTAATTCTGAATGTAAATATTCTTAACCCTTACAGTGGGCCTACCACCTGGAACCTGTCTCCTACTCCTCTCCAGCGATGGAATGTCTGTATGTCTGAAAGGACTGTAAAGGACATGATGACTCACAGGACCTTAGAGCGACAGAGTGGAGGGGGAGCGAGGCTTTAGGGATTGGTTTACCAGCCAGCTAGCTGCATGGTTTGGGTGAATATTTCTTCGTTATTTTCATCCCTAGATTAAAAAACAGCATTGCTGTATAGTAAAAGCATGTTAATACTACTATTGGGTCAGTTTCCTTGGCTTTACTACTGGAATCAGACAAATAGCTGTAAAAGTTTCAAAGCAAAACATAAGTGGACCAGCTTGCCCAAAGTGGAGGCTCAATGCAGAACATGTATTTGCTATGAGGTGAATCAGTCCACCTTATTTTTGTTAAAGGGGTCCTTCCTTTTGTTCACATGTGGCATCGAGAAAAACCCATGCTCCATTATGTAGTGTTAGTTCACTGCCACTGACTACTAAACTGTAGAAAAAAGTACTTTTATTTTAGCATAATAATGTTATGTTGCCAGGGGACCCTTCCCCTAATCCTCTTGAAGTTAACAAAATTAGGCTTCCAACTGGACCCTACTAACACTGCTGATTAAAAAACAGCAGAGAGAGGTACAAAAAAGGGACTTATGGACTCATTCTATTAAGAATGAGAATTGGGTCAAGCATGCATTCAACCCGAATTTCCCGAATTTTGTCTGATTTTTCAATTACAAATTAATTTGTTGTGTTCAAATTTAGTGCCAACTCATACTGCCTTGCACACAACAATTACTAATAGCTTTAAAAAAAATTACTGTCTATTATGGCCTTGTTTGGAATCATGTCACAACTGGTCATTTAAAGGCAAGGCATTGTCATGCAGACATTGGTCTGTCTATCCTCAACAAACTTTTTTCACCTTTTGGCCTGACTGCCAAATAAAAATAAAAAAAATAAAACTTTGGATTTATTTCCATCCATGGACATCACTACAAGCACCACCATTACTTTTGGTCTTTATTGCTGTATGGCATGCAGGGGACGTCTTTGTTTATTTTGCTGAAGTTAATGAGTCTTACTAGGCACTAGTGAAACTTGCTAACCATTGCGCTTATGCTAACAATAGATTAAATTAGTTACTATGGTTTACTGCAGATTACTGCTCTTACGAATTAGTATTCAAACTTCATTAGAAGCCCCACACTTTTTTTTTTCTGCCCTATGTTATTGTTGTCAAATAAGTTACTCTTGGGAATGCATTAAAATACCTTTTTTTTCTAGGAGAAATATGCTTCTTGCAGGACCACTCTAGCAATCTATGCTGGTATAGAATGTAATGGCGACATCTCTCATTAAAAATGTTTTTTCACACACTTGTATTGCTGGAGAAGGAAGAGCATGCACCTGATCAGGCCTATTAGAGCCTGTGTTGATTGTCTTTTGTTTGCATCAGACTAGTTTTGCTTTGCAAAACATGCTTGAAGCAGACCAGAAGGAGGTCAGTTGCAGGTCAAATTACCTGTCAATTAATTCTGAATGATCTTTGAATGATCTCGGAAGTATCCGATGCCTTCAAAACAAGCCCAAAGCCAAATCGACAAAATCCCTAGTATTAGAGTGCACTAGACAGTGCAGTCAAACTCTTTGCATATTGCACAGTGAAGTAATTTAGGATACATTGTGCAAATACTATATGTTTTCAAAGTTTTTTATTGGTTTCCATGCTTATAAACTTTTAATTGCACACAGAAATAAGGCCTACGATGGTCAGCTAATAGATATTATACGCATAAAGATCGAATAGGCTCAATATTGGCCTCTAAACTGTCTCCAAAAACCCCTAACGCTTCAATGCCCAAAATTAGATGCTCAACTGGCAATTATACCCAGAACCCAAGAAAAGCCCTTCAGGAGTTTTATAAATGCTATGCCTCATTATACGAAGCTCTAACGCGGACCCCTGCAGACCGGATGGCTAAGTTCTTTAACAGTTTTCCCATCCCGGTTTTATTAATTGAGCATAAGCAAATCTTAGAATCTCCCATTTCCTTGTCAGAAATTAAAGCTGTAATCAAATCGGCGAAAGTGGCTTCAGCTCCAGGCCCAGATGGTATACCTGTATCCTATTATAAAAAACATGTAGAGATTATTGCCCCCCATATGGAAGTTTTTTTCAACTCCCTACGCTCAGGAGCCTCCCTGGACCTGGACTTGAATAGAGCCTTCATAAGCGTTATCCCAAAGCCTAACAAAGATCCGGGCGAGGTCTCTAATTATAGACCGATTTCATTAATCAATAATGATATTAAGTTCCTATCTAAAATCTATGCAAATAGATTAAAAACATTCCTAGGTAACTATATACACCAGGATCAGGTAGGCTTTATTCTGGGCAGGCAGGGCCCAGATCAGGTTTAGGAGGGCAATCAATATTATTTCAGTGATTAACAACTGCGTGGGGGGCCTTCATTCGCAAAAGGGTATGCTACTCTCCATAGATCTTCAGAAGGCATTTGACTCGGTCTCCTGGGATTTTCTGCTGCAATTGTTAAAACACTGGGGGTTTGGACGCTATTTTTTACATATAGTTCAAGTATTGTATTCCTCTCCCTCAGCCCAGATACGCCTACAGGGCTATTTGTCAGAATTTCTATACGTAGAAGGACGAGACAAGGGTGTCCCCTCTCGCCATTACTATTTGCTTTGGCGATTGAACCTTTAGCTATATTGCTCCGAGGTAGCTCTGATATCAGAGGGATCAATTGCCAGTCAGAGGAACATACATGTGCTCTTTTTGCTGATGATATGCTACTTTTTGTGACCTCCCCTCTTATCTCACTGCCCAATCTGATGACCCTGTTGGACGATTTTTCTAAGATCTCAGGACTCCGAGTCAATGCTGCTAAATCAGTGGCACTCAATATTAATCTTCATCCGGAGTTGTGGGAGGCCCTTAAGTGCTCATTCCCATTTCAATGGCGAGTGGACTATCTTCAATACCTTGGTGTTAAGCTCACCCCGCTATATGAGCAACTTTACACAGCTAACTACACTTCATTATACAAAGCCCTTAGGGAAGATATGAGGAGATGGTCCACTTACAATTTATCTTGGCTGGGCGCATTCATTCAATTAAAATGACCCTAACCCCTAAAATTTTATATTACTTCAGGACCCTCCCGATTCCGATCCAATGGACAGATGTTAACAAAATGCAGTCGTATATTGGCAAATTTATTTGGGGCGATTAAAACCCCTGAATCTCTCGTACTATTCTTTTTAAAACTAGAAATCAGGGGGGGACTAGCGGTTCCGCATTTGCTTTATTATTACAGAGCGGCACAGCTGGCACAGCTGCTCTCTATAAACTCTACTTTGTTACATTCCTTGGCCTTATGGGATAGGTTTCGGGCTAAAGAAGGGATCGTCTCCTCTCATACCCCCCTTGCACCACTGTTTAACAATTGAGGGGGGGGGGGATCTCCTTAATATATGCTGTATTACTTGGGCCATTCACGAAACTAGCTTATATGACTGCATGGGAAACTGATCTTGGTGTAGCCCTCTCTATTGAAGAATGGCAACAGTGCACTATGAGGTTGATGCTAGGAGTTCCCAACGTCTCCCTAGCAGAGGCCAATTATAAAGTTTTTTCTAGATGGTACCTTGTTCCAGTTAGGCTGGCAACTATGTCCGCCGGGAAGAGCCCTCTATGTTTTAGAGGATGCAATCATCAAGGTACTATGATCCACATCTGGTGGCAGTGCCCAAAAATGCTTCGCTTTTGGAATACGTTTTTTGCCCTGTTTTCTGAGATCCTCCGGTTTCATATCCCAAGAGATCCGCAATACTTACTCTTGAACAAACCGGTCCCAGGTATTTCAAGAGCACAGGGCAAACTCTTGTTCTTTTTTCTTTAGCAGCAAAGATCTCAATTGCTCGGTCCTGGAAATCAGAAAGGGTACCATTCTCTATGATTCTATCCAAACTAAACTGGATTATGATCCATGAGAAGCTTTATAGTATATTGCAAGATAGATACACCAGCTTTGAAGAAGTCTGGAAACCATGGCTGATGCATCAAGGGATTTCAAATTTGTCGGGCATCCTGCCCAATTCCCCAGGTTAGTGAAGGCTTTAGATATCAGGAATTGATATGATATGAGTCTGAAATTTTTCTTTTTGCCTTACTCTCCTTTTTTTTGTTTTTGTTTTTGTTTTGTTTGTTCTCCCCCTTTTATTTTTACTTTTTCTTCCTTTTCGTACTTAAATAGTGTCTCCATTTAACTTTCCCCCTGGTGGGAGTTGTGAACTACCCATCCAGTGGGAATTAGCATGCATAGATTAAGGGATATATAATGGCATTCACAATGGCATGAGAGAATAATTGAATATATATTTGTATCCCCTAATTCAAGGTCGGAGTACCTAGGGTTTAAGAATAAGTATCAAGGGCTTCTAAAATGTTTGAACTCTATAGAGAAGTCAGGGCAGGGGAAGAAGTAATGTATCTCATGCTTTGTTCCTGTCGAAAGATTATGGATTGCTAGACAATGCCTATTACGATATATATGTTATATAATTTTATGACCTTATTTTTGTGCAAATACTATAATTAAAAAAGTAGAGGTAAGAGTATGAAAATGGGACTTCAATTGAGCTTTAAGCATACACATTCTCTACTGACTAAGGCTCATGATATTTGAATGATATTTTAAAGGGGTTTCAATAATAGTTTGCTATTGAGCCCTGTTGATCTCAATCTGGATAGGATGCAAAACAGACTTTAAAAACATTAATTACTATGTTTTCATCCCATGCTGTCTCCTGAATAAGTTTATAATTGGCATGTAGATCAAAAATATTACTATCTTGATTTTTGACTTAAGAATGTCATACAAGGAGGCGCATGCGCACGGCTGTCGATGACGGGTGGTAAGCGAGACAGCTCCTCAACTCCTCCGGACAAAACCCACATTAGCACGGAGCATATAGCTCCTAAATAGCCGAAACTCACGCACACTATCTTCGGAGGGACACCCGGTGCCCGCCATATCGCAATCTAGATCCAAGAGCCAGCTAAAAAACAAAACAGCAGGCAAGCCCATAGCTGAGGCCTTAGCTCGCGCCTCGGCCAAAATGGCGCCAGCTCCCGCCACACGTACGGCACCCTCACAGTCTGCATCGGCCTCTAGCAGTGATGTGGATGATGAAGACCTAGCTACCCCACGCCAGCAAAAGCGCTCTCAATCTGTACTTTTACAGAAGTTCGATACTATGCTGCAGAAAGCGCTGCACACTCAATCCAAGCAGATCACTGATCGGCTCTTAAAAGAGATCTGCGAAATCGGGCATCGCACGGCGGCCCTTGAGGACAGATGTGAAGAACTCAACACTGACCTGACAGATCAGGCGAAAGAGCTAGAATCTCTCAGAGATGATAATAAGACCCTATTATCCAAACTGGAGGATATGGAGAACAGGTCCCGCCGCTCGAACCTGCCAATTCGTGGCCTACCAGAACATGTCACAGACCTGTTTTCCACAGCACTAGCTCTCTTCCAGGAACTGGCACCAGAACTACCGGCGGAACGCCTAGAAATGGATAGGGTCCATCCCACACTGACCCGCAAGAAACCAGACGGACCACCCCGTGATGTACTGGTTAAGCTTCACTATTATCGTACCAAGGAAACGCTCCTTACAGCTGCCAGACACAAGGCCTCTCAGGCTCCACTGATCTTCCAGGGCCACGAGTACCAGCTTTTTAGCAACCTGGCCCCATCCACCATCGCCAAGCGGAGAGAATTGAAACCCTACCTTGAGAAACTAACCAAACACCAGATACCATACAAATGGTGGTACCCTTTTCGCCTCTTCTTTGCATATGGAGGAAGACAACACTCTGAGGCCAAGATGTCTGCCCTAGGCCTACAAGACCCCCTTTCAACTGCACAAGGTCCGTCCACCTCTCCGGCCGTCCCTACTAAGCGCAATCGCAGTGATTCTGACCACAACCATTCGGGGGAGTCCCGAGGTCCAGCGACAAAGATGACACCCAGACAAGGCTCATCAGACTGATTACTTTTGGTCCTATTTCAGGTATTCACTCCCGCTGCCCCCCAGCACCTGAACCTTCCATTACGGTTTACAGACGCTTCACCTGCTCCATGCAGGATTTTTTTTCTTTAGCTGCGGCCCCCTGAGGCAGAAGGGACTAATCCCTAGTGTTTCTGCTCCCATTTCTTCTTTAGCGTTTTTATCGCTACCTGTGATGCAGATGCCCTTGCAGTAGCTACTGTACCAGTATGTGTTGTGGGTATCACCCTTTATTTAGTGGCATGAAGTTACCTGCCAATGTTATCCGCACAGTTTGTCACTTCAGAAAATGCAGGGACCCAGACCTTAAGACACAGGAGCCCTTGAAGCGCTACCTGTGTCGCTAGTTTTTTGAGGGGGGAGCTGCGGGTGCTCAGACTTGGAGATCTCACAAGGCGAACGGACTCTGATAACCTCTTGGGATCACCCCTGCCCTCATCACTGCTAGCCCAACGGTAGTAGAATAAGCCTCCTGAGCTCTTACCACCTAACCCCTACTCCACTTACTACTTCTGACCCCCACGGTCAGCGACCGCGGAGACACAACAGGGGCCCCCCTATGACTTGATTTGATCCTTGAGTCTGAGCACCTGTCTCCATCCCTGCGCATTTTAAAGTGTGATTTGTTGCATTTGTTGTACTGTTTCTTAAGCTCTGACTGCATAGTTAACCAACCTTTACTCGGTTCTGCTTAAGTATCTATGCACCCAGTTGTGAACATTAGAGTTCTTAGATCCTTTTCTCTGTGATGTTTTTGGTATATTGACGAATAAGGTTGTCCGGGGGAGTTAGTCAATGTGCTCCCTCGACCTTGGGTAGGTAGAGATCATATGGATCCCTCTACCCAACGTTCTACCATTGACGCAGATTTTATCCGCCTGCAGTACTTACTGCAAATTGTTTTTTTTTGTTATAACCCTGTACCTCTTATCCCCTTCTTTTTTTTTGTTTTTGTTTTTGTTTTGTTTGTTCTCCCCCTTTTATTTTTACTTTTTCTTCCTTTTCGTACTTAAATAGTGTCTCCATTTAACTTTCCCCCTGGTGGGAGTTGTGAACTACCCATCCAGTGGGAATTAGCATGCATAGATTAAGGGATATATAATGGCATTCACAATGGCATGAGAGAATAATTGAATATATATTTGTATCCCCTAATTCAAGGTCGGAGTACCTAGGGTTTAAGAATAAGTATCAAGGGCTTCTAAAATGTTTGAACTCTATAGAGAAGTCAGGGCAGGGGAAGAAGTAATGTATCTCATGCTTTGTTCCTGTCGAAAGATTATGGATTGCTAGACAATGCCTATTACGATATATATGTTATATAATTTTATGACCTTATTTTTGTGCAAATACTATAATTAAAAAAGTAGAGGTAAGAGTATGAAAATGGGACTTCAATTGAGCTTTAAGCATACACATTCTCTACTGACTAAGGCTCATGATATTTGAATGATATTTTAAAGGGGTTTCAATAATAGTTTGCTATTGAGCCCTGTTGATCTCAATCTGGATAGGATGCAAAACAGACTTTAAAAACATTAATTACTATGTTTTCATCCCATGCTGTCTCCTGAATAAGTTTATAATTGGCATGTAGATCAAAAATATTACTATCTTGATTTTTGACTTAAGAATGTCATACAAGGAGGCGCATGCGCACGGCTGTCGATGACGGGTGGTAAGCGAGACAGCTCCTCAACTCCTCCGGACAAAACCCACATTAGCACGGAGCATATAGCTCCTAAATAGCCGAAACTCACGCACACTATCTTCGGAGGGACACCCGGTGCCCGCCATATCGCAATCTAGATCCAAGAGCCAGCTAAAAAACAAAACAGCAGGCAAGCCCATAGCTGAGGCCTTAGCTCGCGCCTCGGCCAAAATGGCGCCAGCTCCCGCCACACGTACGGCACCCTCACAGTCTGCATCGGCCTCTAGCAGTGATGTGGATGATGAAGACCTAGCTACCCCACGCCAGCAAAAGCGCTCTCAATCTGTACTTTTACAGAAGTTCGATACTATGCTGCAGAAAGCGCTGCACACTCAATCCAAGCAGATCACTGATCGGCTCTTAAAAGAGATCTGCGAAATCGGGCATCGCACGGCGGCCCTTGAGGACAGATGTGAAGAACTCAACACTGACCTGACAGATCAGGCGAAAGAGCTAGAATCTCTCAGAGATGATAATAAGACCCTATTATCCAAACTGGAGGATATGGAGAACAGGTCCCGCCGCTCGAACCTGCCAATTCGTGGCCTACCAGAACATGTCACAGACCTGTTTTCCACAGCACTAGCTCTCTTCCAGGAACTGGCACCAGAACTACCGGCGGAACGCCTAGAAATGGATAGGGTCCATCCCACACTGACCCGCAAGAAACCAGACGGACCACCCCGTGATGTACTGGTTAAGCTTCACTATTATCGTACCAAGGAAACGCTCCTTACAGCTGCCAGACACAAGGCCTCTCAGGCTCCACTGATCTTCCAGGGCCACGAGTACCAGCTTTTTAGCAACCTGGCCCCATCCACCATCGCCAAGCGGAGAGAATTGAAACCCTACCTTGAGAAACTAACCAAACACCAGATACCATACAAATGGTGGTACCCTTTTCGCCTCTTCTTTGCATATGGAGGAAGACAACACTCTGAGGCCAAGATGTCTGCCCTAGGCCTACAAGACCCCCTTTCAACTGCACAAGGTCCGTCCACCTCTCCGGCCGTCCCTACTAAGCGCAATCGCAGTGATTCTGACCACAACCATTCGGGGGAGTCCCGAGGTCCAGCGACAAAGATGACACCCAGACAAGGCTCATCAGACTGATTACTTTTGGTCCTATTTCAGGTATTCATTCACGCTGGCCCCCAGCAACTGAACCTTCCATTACGTTTTACAGAAGCCTCACCTGCTCCATGCAGGATTTTTTTTCTTTAGCTGCGGCCCCCTGAGGCAGAAGGGACTAATCCCTAGTGTTTCTGCTCCCATTTCTTCTTTAGCGTTTTTATCGCTACCTGTGATGCAGATGCCCTTGCAGTAGCTACTGTACCAGTATGTGTTGTGGGTATCACCCTTTATTTAGTGGCATGAAGTTACCTGCCAATGTTATCCGCACAGTTTGTCACTTCAGAAAATGCAGGGACCCAGACCTTAAGACACAGGAGCCCTTGAAGCGCTACCTGTGTCGCTAGTTTTTTGAGGGGGGAGCTGCGGGTGCTCAGACTTGGAGATCTCACAAGGCGAACGGACTCTGATAACCTCTTGGGATCACCCCTGCCCTCATCACTGCTAGCCCAACGGTAGTAGAATAAGCCTCCTGAGCTCTTACCACCTAACCCCTACTCCACTTACTACTTCTGACCCCCACGGTCAGCGACCGCGGAGACACAACAGGGGCCCCCCTATGACTTGATTTGATCCTTGAGTCTGAGCACCTGTCTCCATCCCTGCGCATTTTAAAGTGTGATTTGTTGCATTTGTTGTACTGTTTCTTAAGCTCTGACTGCATAGTTAACCAACCTTTACTCGGTTCTGCTTAAGTATCTATGCACCCAGTTGTGAACATTAGAGTTCTTAGATCCTTTTCTCTGTGATGTTTTTGGTATATTGACGAATAAGGTTGTCCGGGGGAGTTAGTCAATGTGCTCCCTCGACCTTGGGTAGGTAGAGATCATATGGATCCCTCTACCCAACGTTCTACCATTGACGCAGATTTTATCCGCCTGCAGTACTTACTGCAAATTGTTTTTTTTTGTTATAACCCTGTACCTCTTATCCCCTTCTCCTTTCTTTCTCACTATTCCCTCTTCCCCTCTGCCTCTCCTCTCCCCTTCCTTATTGGGCAATGTGGAGGGACAAGAACATAACCTAAACTGTGGCCTCCCATCAATCCTCATTAGACTTATATGGAGCTCCCCCAAGACACTAATATCATGACCCTCCAAATTTTGAGCCTTAATGTCCAGGGCCTCAATTCCCCCAATAAACGCACTTGTGCATTCCGTTTCTTCCGCTCCTCTCATGCTGACATAATATGCCTACAAGAGACCCACTTCTCCAAGGCATCATGTCCTAAATATTTTAGTGCCCAGTTCCCAACCGCTTACATGGCCAATGACAACTGTAAGAGGAAAGGGGTGCTGATCGGATTTCGCCGCTCAGCCAACTTCATATGCCACTCCGTAGTTCGGGACCCCGGTGGTAGATATTTAATACTTACTGGACTCCTACACGACTCCGAAGTCACCCTAGTTTCTTACTATGCCCCAAATACAGACCAAATCCCATTTTTCACAGATCTATTGGGTAAAGTCCTAGCCAGCAGCACAGGCTCAGTCATCATGTGCGGGGACTCAAATTTAGTCCTCCTCCCCCATAAAGATAGATCCAAAGATTCTCCAACATACTTGACTTCAGCGAAAGCCTTCCGCAACCTACTTTCTAACCAGGCACTCATTGACTGAGGGAGAGAGGTGAACCCTCACAAAGAGGATTACACACACTACTCTCACCCACATGATGTCTTCTCAAGAATAGACCACATATTCCTCTCTCATTCATTAGTGCCCTCCATCATGCAGTCGAGACTTCTCCCTGTTCCGTGTTCTGACCACTCTGCAGTTACCCTGCTCCTCTCAAGTATTTCACCTCCAAATAAACCTTTCCAGTGGACTTTGAATGATTCCTTACTATCTGACCCCGTAATTAAGAGTACCATAGAGTCCTGCCTATCTGACTATGTGAGCCACAACCGGACTCCGGACATCTCCCCAACATTACTCTGGGAAGCGCACAAGCCAGTACTTAGGGGTAAACTCATCCAGCTAGCATCCCACGTAAAAAAGGAAAGACTCAAACATCTTGAGTCTTTGGAACAAGACTACTACTCTTGTGCCAGGACCTTCACCCAATCACCTACACCCCCCAACAAATCAAGACTTGAAGCAGCCAGACAGGCTCTCAACCTCCTATTGACAGAACACGCGGCCAAACAATTACACCGTACAGCACACACATTCTATTTGAAGGGTAATAAAGCAGACACCCTTTTAGCTAACAGACTACGCTCCCTTGACCCGTCCTTTAAACCCTTCAGGCTCCACCCCCCCTTAGGCACCCATACTAGTAATCCAATCACCATTCTTGATCTTTTCCATAAACACCTCTCCTCTTTATACTCAACGCCCGACCAGATGCACACAATGGACACTGATCGCTTTTTGGATGGTATTACCCTCCCCTCCCTTTTGCCAGAACAAATAGTGGCCATAGAGGAGCCGATCACGGAACAAGATGTCATCTTCGCCATCACCTTACTTTCCAAAGGGAAGAGACTAGGTCCTGACGGATTCACAGTGGCCTATTACAATACCTTTAAAGACCAACTTACACCCCTTCTAGCCACCTCCTTTAACGGCATTCGATCAGGTGCCACCCTGAACCGGGACTCCCTCTCTGCAGCCATCTGCATGATACCCAAACCAAACACAGATCATTCCGAATGCTCCAACTTTAGACCCATATCTTTACTGAATGTGGATGTGAAGTTGCTCGCAAAGGTCCTATCAAATAGATTGAATGTAATTATTGGGCAATTGGTGATGCAGGATCAAGTCGGCTTTATACCCAGCAGACAAGCCGGTGACAATGTTCGCCGTCTTACCCTGCTCACACACATTGCCCAATCTCAACGTATCCATTCTATGCTCTTGTCCTTAGATATCAAAAAGGCCTTTGATACGGTTTCATGGCCCTACCTCTTCACAGTACTTAGGCGCTGGGGTTTTGGCCATCACTTCCTCACATGGATCACATCACTATATAACAGACCCTCAGCACATGTAAAGTATTCAGGCTATCGCTCACCAACATTTGATATACTGAGAGGCACTAGGCAAGGATGCCCATTATCCCCAATACTTTTTGCTCTAATTTTAGAGCCCCTAGCCAGTAAAATACGTTCCTCCCCCGACATCTCGGGCATAACCCATGCAGTAACCCCTCATAAACTCTGCCTGTTCACAGATGACGCCCTTCTTAGCCTCACTAACCCCATTGTCTCCCTTCCTAACCTTAAGCGAACCCTCAATCAATTTGCCGCCATATCGGGACTATACGTTAATGATTCAAAATCCAGTGCCCTTAACATATCGCTCCCGGAACAAGTAGTGACGAACCTGAAAGCAGACTTCCCATATCGCTGGTCTTCAGCTACGCTTCCCTACCTCGGTATTAATCTAACCTCATCATACAGTACTCTTTATAAGGCTAACTACCCACCCCTAATAATGAAGCTGATGAATTTACTTAAAACATGGTCCAAGTACCAACTGTCCTGGCTGGGCAGAATAGCGGCAATAAGGATGTCCTTTTGCCTAAAATGTTATACTTATTCAGGGTTCTGCCAGTGGCGGTCCCTGCAGCAATACTGCACTCTCTGCAATCTAATGTTATGAAATTCACCTGGGGGGGTAAACGCCCAAGAGTCCCCCCTAGCACCATTTATGCACCCAAGACCCGGGGCGGCCTGGGAGTCCCTAATTTCTTAAAGTACTTTCAAGCGGCACAAATAGGACAGTTGTCCAAATACCATGCTACAACAGAAATCCCCCACTGGGTCACGCTTGAAGACTCATTCCACCCAACCACTTCAATGGCTAATCTTCTCTGGCTTCAACCCAAATGTAGACCCTACCCACTGAACCCTATCACCACCTTCTCAATACGCCTCTGGGATTCCTTGAACAAACGCATGAAACTAGCCTCACTGCAATTGCCCCTACTATCTCATCTACGTAACCCTAACTTTCCTCCGGCGCTCTCCAGCCCCTTAAGCTTTAAGATCTGGTCAGACAAAGGACTCACAAATATTGGGAAATTACTGACTCCCACGGGTGTGGAATCTTTCCCATATCTGCATGAACACTATCACTTACCCTTTAAGGAGCTCTTTAGATACCTCCAAATTAAGAAATTAAGAACTTTTGCCCTCACACACGTGCGGCACCTACCCCCTGCAGGACCCCTTAGCCCCTTTGAGCGTATTTGCCATAACAACCCTCACGCCCCTGGAACCATCTCTATACTATACAACTACCTTCTATCACCTCCTAACCAACCTGCTCCTTCTTATACTTCCCTATGGGAACATGATGTAGGGTCTCCCCTGGGAGACATCATGTGGCAGCAGTCCTAGTTACACACAAAATCTAGCTCACGCTGCATCAGTATGTTGGAGATTAATTACAAAGTATTAATGAGATGGTACCTGCGAGAATTGCCAAATTCCGACCACAAACCTCCTCACTATGTTTTAGGGGGTGCCCAGACCCAGGAACCTTCTATCACATATGTTGGCAATGTCTGAAAGTCGCGAAATTCTGGGACAAAGTGTTCCGCATGATTTCTTCTCTGTTTCAGTGCGCCATGCCTAAAGACCCCACCTTTGCCCTCCTTAACTGTAAGCCAGCGGGTCTCCCGACTATCACCTTTAAATTGTGCCGTCATATTCTGACGGCCGCAAAACGTGAAATAGCTAAATCCTGGTTGTCAAGCACGCTCAGCATCCCTAATCTCAGAAGGCATGTTAACTAGATGATGGCGCATGAGAAACGGACTGCAAAGGTGGAAAACACCTGACATCTCCCCAACATTACTCTGGGAAGCGCACAAGCCAGTACTTAGGGGTAAACTCATCCAGCTAGCATCCCACGTAAAAAAGGAAAGACTCAAACATCTTGAGTCTTTGGAACAAGACTACTACTCTTGTGCCAGGACCTTCACCCAATCACCTACACCCCCCAACAAATCAAGACTTGAAGCAGCCAGACAGGCTCTCAACCTCCTATTGACAGAACACGCGGCCAAACAATTACACCGTACAGCACACAAATTCTATTTGAAGGGTAATAAAGCAGACACCCTTTTAGCTAACAGACTACGCTCCCTTGACCCGTCCTTTAAACCCTTCAGGCTCCACACCCCCTTAGGCACCCATACTAGTAATCCAATCACCATTCTTGATCTTTTCCATAAACACCTCTCCTCTTTATACTCAACGCCCGACCAGATGCACACAATGGACACTGATCGCTTTTTGGATGGTATTACCCTCCCCTCCCTTTTGCCAGAACAAATAGTGGCCATAGAGGAGCCGATCACGGAACAAGATGTCATCTTCGCCATCACCTTACTTTCCAAAGGGAAGAGACTAGGTCCTGACGGATTCACAGTGGCCTATTACAATACCTTTAAAGACCAACTTACACCCCTTCTAGCCACCTCCTTTAACGGCATTCGATCAGGTGCCACCCTGAACCGGGACTCCCTCTCTGCAGCCATCTGCATGATACCCAAACCAAACACAGATCATTCCGAATGCTCCAACTTTAGACCCATATCTTTACTGAATGTGGATGTGAAGTTGCTCGCAAAGGTCCTATCAAATAGATTGAATG
This sequence comes from Nanorana parkeri, assembly GCF_000935625.1. Classification (NCBI taxonomy): domain Eukaryota; kingdom Metazoa; phylum Chordata; class Amphibia; order Anura; family Dicroglossidae; genus Nanorana; species Nanorana parkeri. The sequence goes on along the minus strand of NW_017308441.1, from coordinate 17,094 downwards.
TAATTATTGGGCAATTGGTGATGCAGGATCAAGTCGGCTTTATACCCAGCAGACAAGCCGGTGACAATGTTCGCCGTCTTACCCTGCTCACACACATTGCCCAATCTCAACGTATCCATTCTATGCTCTTGTCCTTAGATATCAAAAAGGCCTTTGATACGGTTTCATGGCCCTACCTCTTCACAGTACTTAGGCGCTGGGGTTTTGGCCATCACTTCCTCACATGGATCACATCACTATATAACAGACCCTCAGCACATGTAAAGTATTCAGGCTATCGCTCACCAACATTTGATATACTGAGAGGCACTAGGCAAGGTTGCCCATTATCCCCGATACTTTTTTGCTCTAATTTTAGAGCCCCTAGCCAGTAAAATACGTTCCTCCCCCGACATCTCGGGCATAACCCATGCAGTAACCCCTCATAAACTCTGCCTGTTCACAGATGACGCCCTTCTTAGCCTCACTAACCCCATTGTCTCCCTTCCTAACCTTAAGCGAATCCTCAATCAATTTGCCGCCATATCGGGACTATGCGTTAATGATTCAAAATCCAGTGCCCTTAACATATCGCTCCCGGAACAAGTAGTGACGAACCTGAAAGCAGACTTCCCATATCGCTGGTCTTCAGCTACGCTTCCCTACCTAGGTATTAATCTAACCTCATCATACAGTACTCTTTATAAGGCTAACTACCCACCCCTAATAACGAAGCTGATGAATTTACTTAAAACATGGTCCAAGTACCAACTGTCCTGGCTGGGCAGAATAGCGGCAATAAGGATGTCCTTTTGCCTAAAATGTTATACTTATTCAGGGTTCTGCCAGTGGCGGTCCCTGCAGCAATACTGCACTCTCTGCAATCTAATGTTATGAAATTCACCTGGGGGGGTAAACGCCCAAGAGTCCCCCCTAGCACCATTTATGCACCCAAGACCCGGGGCGGCCTGGGAGTCCCTAATTTCTTAAAGTACTTTCAAGCGGCACAAATAGGACAGTTGTCCAAATACCATGCTACAACAGAAATCCCCCACTGGGTCACGCTTGAAGACTCATTCCACCCAACCACTTCAATGGCTAATCTTCTCTGGCTTCAACCCAAATGTAGACCCTACCCACTGAACCCTATCACCACCTTCTCAATACGCCTCTGGGATTCCTTGAACAAACGCATGAAACTAGCCTCACTGCAATTGCCCCTACTATCTCATCTACGTAACCCTAACTTTCCTCCGGCGCTCTCCAGCCCCTTAAGCTTTAAGATCTGGTCAGACAAAGGACTCACAAATATTGGGAAATTACTGACTCCCACGGGTGTGGAATCTTTCCCATATCTGCATGAACACTATCACTTACCCTTTAAGGAGCTCTTTAGATACCTCCAAATTAAGAAATTAAGAACTTTTGCCCTCACACACGTGCGGCACCTACCCCCTGCAGGACCCCTTAGCCCCTTTGAGCGTATTTGCCATAACAACCCTCACGCCCCTGGAACCATCTCTATACTATACAACTACCTTCTATCACCTCCTAACCAACCTGCTCCTTCTTATACTTCCCTATGGGAACGTGATGTAGGTCTCCCCTGGGAGACATCATGTGGCAGCAGTCCTGGTTACACACAAAATCTAGCTCACGCTGCATCAGTATGTTGGAGATTAATTACAAAGTATTAATGAGATGGTACCTGCGAGAATTGCCAAATTCCGACCACAAACCTCCTCACTATGTTTTAGGGGGTGCCCAGACCCAGGAACCTTCTATCACATATGTTGGCAATGTCTGAAAGTCGCGAAATTCTGGGACAAAGTGTTCCGCATGATTTCTTCTCTGTTTCAGTGCGCCATGCCTAAAGACCCCACCTTTGCCCTCCTTAACTGTAAGCCAGCGGGTCTCCCGACTATCACCTTTAAATTGTGCCGTCATATTCTGACGGCCGCAAAACGTGAAATAGCTAAATCCTGGTTGTCAAGCACGCTCAGCATCCCTAATCTCAGAAGGCATGTTAACTAGATGATGGCGCATGAGAAACGGACTGCAAAGGTGGAAAACACCATGTGGAAAATTTGAGAAAGTATGGTTCCCTTGGATCGAAAAATGTATGCCCACTGATGACCATCGTCGCCTCCTTACCTTGTGATAACGAGATCACCTCATACTGCCGCACCTACTTGTTCCTTACCGCACGTAGTCCAACTCTCCCCTCCTTTCTCTTTTCCTCCCGATTTTCCCCCACCTCTCTATACTTTCCTGAGACCTCTCCCTTACACCCTCTGATGTACCAATGTTAACGGGAACGTCAGACCCGGAAAAGACTGGCCTCAGTGCCAACCAGAAGTATTATACCCCCCTTACATACCTTTGACATTGCAAAACCACCAGGCCTCCCTGGTGGGCTCCAGTACCATTACTTTTCAAAGTAACCACATACGGTGTTCAACGAACCTACTTGAGCATACCAGTGCACATGTTAACTGGATCCACCTGGAGGCTGGTTGCTACAGCTGGTACCCACCTCTAAGGTCCGACATGGATGAATGTTATCACCCTGTACATTGGAATTTTATGTACTTGTTGTTATCTGCTATCTAACCCTGCTACATTTTATTTACAATAAAAATGTATTTGACAAAAAAAAAGCAGTAGAGAAAAGCTGAGTTACCAACCTGGCTGTGCTGCCTGTCAGGGTTGTATAAATCTCAACACTGTTTGGGCAAAATTAAAAATCCTTAAAAGGTAAAACAGGTAAAACAGTTCTTATACAGTATATGTACTTTAACTGTGTATTTAGCTGTTTGCCTGCAGTATAGCGTTAAAATGCAGGGACTTTTTAAACTGTATTGTATTATATGTACTTCTAAGCATTTTACTTTACTAGGAAAAGTAAACTTTGTAGAAGTTGAATACCTCGTAGCAGGAATAATAAACATCACCAGTAGTAAAAAAAAAGAATGTCATACAAACTAATAGAGACTGAATCTAGCACCAACAACTGGATTTTATTGAGTAGTTGGTGTAACGGACCGCTTTGTTTCTTGGCACCTCTAATAACAGCAGGATTCTGATTTAAGATTGTGGCACCACTGATAGCATTGCACTAACCCGTTTTTTTCTCCTCTAGTAGCATTGCATTTTTTTGCTTTTTATAATACAACACTTCTATTTTAATGTTGCATGTTTCTGCTTTTTAAATTATGGAATTTCTAGTAACAACATTTTAACTGGTCTTTTGTAATAAGCTTTTTGTTAATAGTGCAATTTTCTGTCTTTTGGTACATTTGTACCACTAGTAATATTGGGTTATTTTGAACGCATTGAACGTCTGGTAAAATTATATTATTCTGTTAACTCCAACACTGCACATGATATGACATTAGTCTGTCTTTTATAATGTCACTTTAGTAATATTATGGTATTTTATATTTTGTAATATTGCAACATGGTATCATGATATCAGTTTTTATTTTATAATATAATACACTGACAAACATCAGTCTTTTGTAAGATTACCTCTGGAAACATAGCAGCATTTTAGCTGTGTGGTAAAGGTTCTGATTGTAGCTGTGATAGTATGCTTCTGTTTCACTCAGCGTGAATGTTACTACAACGGCAAACAGGCCTCACGGAGTTGGTTAGCTTGTCATCAATGTGATGCAGTTGGAACTTCTAGGTGATAGCAAACCCAGTCACATTCCTCATATTAGCAGCACCCCTGAAATTAGTAATGGTTTGCTGGTCCCTTTAGAAAGTCACTAACTGCATTCTGGTCTGTATAATAAAGGTATGCATTCTTCATGTCATGTGATGTCAAGATATTTAAAAGAAAGAAATGTGCCCCCCAACTAACAGTTTGGTCTTAGCCTTTCCAAATTAGGCCTTAGTATGAGTAGTAGGAGTATAAAAGTATATGTGCTGAGTCATCTTAAAACTGCTGTGTCAGTTGCCATATTTCTATGCTGTTTCCAGTCAGACAATATAAAACCAATTCTGATTATAAGATATACTACATACAGTATAAACATGTTACTACTCTCTAAACAACAAGCACCACTTTATGCTCAGAAAATGCCTCTGTAATATGGAATCTGGTGAGCAATAGCTGTGCTGAGTTAAATTACCCAACTCTTTTCTCTGAATCAAGACCACCTTTGCACCTTCACATTCACAATGGTAGAGGGTATATTGTTATTTTGTTGTAGAATTCAGTTTAATGTGTGTTGGAAGTAAGCACAACTGCTACCCCCTCACACACAGCACGGCGTCACTGAATCTCCTTTCTTTCATGGCAAAATAACCCTCTAGAACATCAGAGCCATGGAAATGAATCATCGTTCTACCAGGAATTTGCACAGTGTTCGGCTCTGGAAGGTAACCTTGACTTCAAAGCGAAGCTTGGTCTGAGCCATCCCGCGTTGGCAGAATCCGCAGCCGCCAAGATGAGGTTACTTTTGTCTTCGGAAGAAAGTCCCTTACTATTGATTCCTCGGTTTCTTTGAACAAACTTCTGAAAAAAAGTGAAGATTCTCTCCGAAAATAATACAGTTACTTTGAAATTCATGAGGACAAAGTTTCCTTGTGAGAATAAATATCTTATGTGTAACATAATAATTTTTATTGAGACAGAAGGATAGATAGATATAGCTAGATAGATAGATAGATAGATAGATAGATAGATAGATAGATAGATAGATAGATAGATAGATAGATAGATAGATAGATAGACTTATCTACAAATAGTGATTTCCTCTTTAGCAGATGTTTGCTAATTAAAACATTTACTCTGAAGTTGCTCTAAGAATATATAAATATGTTATACTCGTTTATAAAGTAAATATACTGTATATCTCTGTCATATGCCATCAGTTACTTAATCAGTACAGTTTTTATCAACATCAAAATTTCATCCATGCATTTAAAATTTCTTAATTACTGACAATTTAAAATTAAAATCCTAGAAGTCCATGCAGCAGGCAACCTTTATATCTGTACAGATTTATATCCTGACCTTTATTACTTTTATTTTTAACTTTGTTGGTGACCATTGTATGATTATCAATTTTTAGGTTTTATACACACAAGCATCTTTAAGGATGTTAAATCTTGTGTGACTCACTACAAGCAGTACACTGCTTTAAACTAAGGGGGTTGTTCACTAAAGAGGTGAAGGATGTAGCTGAATGTTCAGCTAATCTTTCATCTCGCTTCAGCTATAGCAACCCTTTGGTTCAGCCAACCAAAGGGCTGATGTACGAACTACTCACAATAGCAAGTACAGCAGTTGAGGACAGCCGAAGCACACAGCTGAGCCGGCTCAGCAAAGCTTAATACACAGCGGGAGCGGGGAGAAAGTGCGGTTCCCCATCCCAATTCATATTGGACCCCCTGGAAAAATACCTTGTCCCCATGCTGATGAGGGCAAGGGCTTTTTCCCCACAACCCTGGCTGCATCTGCGTGCACCCGGATGCCCCCCCCCACCCCCATGAATGGGTAAGAGGTAGTTGGTTCCCCTACTCAATCACCAAAAAGTCCAAAAAAAGTAAATAAAAACACGCCTTGAAAAAGTCCTCCAATTGAACAAAAAACAAAAGTCATATATTGAAAAAAAAAAAAAAATGGCTCCAACGATGATGCAATCCACTTGTCAATTGCGTCATACAGCGATGTAAATCCTTGTCAATCATGCTGAATTATGCCTGCCGATTCACCAAAATAAAAAAAAGTCCTGCCACCCTCGACCTGTTTGTTACTGCCGAACTAGCAAAATGAAAAATCCGTGCCAAATGTAAACAAAATGGGCAGAGCAAGTCATTCCATGACAACTCTGTGTCCTCAATTGGTATGTAAACAATTGGGCGGATAGAGTCCCGTCACGTCATGACTCGCTCCTCCCATTTGTTTACATTTGGCCCGGGACCCCCTGGAAAAGCACCCTCCTAATGTTTAGGGGCATGTGGCCTGGTATGGTGCATGGATGGGGTTGCTCGCTCATCCCTCCCCTTTCCTGACCTTCCTGGCCACTGCTCGGGCTCAAAGGTCTAGTATGGAATTTTAGGGGGGACTTTTTGATTTTTGGGTATTCAGGGCCCTCTTAAAACTCCTACCAGACCTAAAGGGTCTGGTATGAATTTGTAAGGCAACCTCATGCATTTTTTATTTTTACATCGGGGGTTCCTCCGAACATTCCTAGCAGACCTAAAGGGTAGGAAAGTATGAATGACCAAGCTGAATGCTGAGCCAAGCATTTGGCAATTCACTCTCTTCTGTTAGGCTCATTTGAGAATAGGGGTGAACAGCAGGGAATGAACTGCCGAACGTTCATCTCAGCCAATTCAGAGGTTGCATCGGCTGAGGTGAATGGGTTCCTCCCTTTGGTTCAGCAAAGCATGCTGAGGCTGTTCGGCCAAGCCGAAGGTTAGTGAAGCTGGCTGAATGCAGCCAATATATAGCTCAAAATAGCTGTACAGGGATGCAGTGAATAGCCGAAGAGGCTTTTGCTCCCTTCACTTCAGCTCGGTAATTAATTAGGTTAGGTTTGGCAGCTTAGTGAATAACCCCTGAATGTTAACTTCAATGTCTGTTTAGACCAGGGGCGGACTGGGCCAGGGGGCAGGGTGGCAATTGCACCCCGGGCCCTTAAATACATTCACACTACTGTTACATTGATGGCAAAAGTGGCAGACAGGGGCGGGGAGAATGCGGGGAAGAGGCAGAGCAGGAGTTGCTGCACCATGGGCCTCTGGGTTGTACTTGCCCCCTGGGCTAAAAGTTGCCAGTCAGCCCCTGGTTTAGACTGAGGCTGCAACTCCAGACTAGTTTGAACCCTGGAGAAAGAGTTGGATAGTGTCAGTTCTTTTTAGGCTGATCTTTTTAGCAGTTTTAATTTTGAATATTGACCATGGGTGTCCATAAGAAATGATCTAAAGGGGTATAGAAAGAGGCTAACTGGACAGTACCTCAAAACAACCACTAATTCGTAATTCAAACAATATGCAATTATTCATCAGCTGTTATGCAGCTGGAATCCTGTACTATAACAGCAAGAGCTGAACTAGCAAGCCTTCTTATATCCAGGACTGCACTGGGTATTAACCCTGTCTCTACCAATTGAGATGCCCATTGTGAGTGAAAGTGCTTCTGCCCTTATACGTCCCCAAATTGCTTTTTTGGCTGCCCTGCAAACAGTGGCGTCGCTACAGGGGGCGAGGGGGGGCAATTGCCCCCCCTAGGTGATTGCTTGCCCCCC
>NW_017308441.1:3605-9630 GCF_000935625.1 Nanorana parkeri | reverse complement strand
TGATTGCTTGCCCCCCCATGCGCCCCCCCGCCAGGGCCGGACTGGCCATAGGGCATGTCGGGCCGAACACAATCAGCCTGATTGTGTTCAGCCCGCACGGCCGCTATGCCCGATGCAGTGGCGTAACAACCGGGACCCCTGTGGACTATGGGGCAGTGCAGGGTCCCGGTGTTAGAACACTGGGTCCCGCACTGCCGACTCAGTAAGTGGGCGGGCTCTCCTCTCCCGACCGCATCCCTAGTTAAAGGCGGCGGGAGAGGAGTGAGTCACACGCCCCTCCCCTTACCGCATTGCTCTCATATTTGTAATCTTATTTATATATAATTTATTAGTTTTTTTTCAGTGGTATGATTTAGTGGTGAAAATTTTTAGTGCCCCCCAGTTTTGACTGTGGTATCTTATGTGCCCCCCCCTATATATTGTTTCTAGAGTCGCCACTGCCTGCAAATGTAACAGTGGTAGTAAGATACTAATTCTCCATTCCTCCTCCATGAAATGTCCAGCTACTCCTCTACTATCCTAGATACTGCAGGAGGTAGAAAAATAAATGGTTGGTGTGCCCTTTGTGCCATCCATGGTACAGATGCTGATCTTGCCTGTATTTTTTTTACAGATCGATTTACTTTGGATAGTTTGAGCTTGCGAACCATTGCAAGTACCCACAGTTTGAGCTGTGCTTGGATATGTATACATGACAGGTTAATATTTCACTCTCAGGGTTGGATCCTTTGTGTATGAAGGGGTAAATAAGTTGATCACTTTAGTTTTTTGTATTTTTATTGCTGAATTCACCTTTGGAGGAGAGGGTTAGGGATACAGGATACCTAACAAGGACAGCAGCAAATTTGGTTTACACATGTTGCATTCAAAATCTCAATTTCCAACCCTAAATCTAGTGTAGCTAATGTTTACCTTTCTCCAGTTTCTTAGTAGTAGTTGGCCTTTTAAAAACAGCCAAATTAATCAAATGACTCCGTAATACACTCATGGTTTAGATATATGAATTTGCAAGAGTACAGACACTCTTCCTCAAGTTACAATGGATCTTATCTCTCAGTTAGGCCCTTGACCTTTTAGTAGTAGCTAGGGATGTTCAGATACCAGTATCTGTATTGGTGCCAATATTTGGCATTTTCACGAGAACTACCAGGGTCACATCGGTTGCAGCTGCGACTGGGCCCTGGTGCTTCACCACTGTCCTGAAATCATTAGTCTGTAGTGTTTTGGAAAAACTGTCACATGACACTAAAAAAAACCACAAGGTATCAGTAATTGGTTTCTGTGAGTACTTGTACTTGGTCTGGAAAAAAATATGTATGTATGATTTGTGTATATGTATATATATCATATATGTATATATATCATACATTGAAACAGGGTTGCATAAATCCCTGGAGCCCGTAGCCCATGCTCATTAAAAAAATGACCTCTTGGGACTTCCGGTTCCAGCACCTGATGTAGCGGTCGCAAGGGAAAGAGCTCCCAGCACTGCCTGGTGTAATTGGCATATAAAATCATACCTCGGCCTCTCGAAAACTACTCTCCACTCTGGGAGACAAAGTCGGGTCACAATACCGAACTTTCCATGTATAAATTCTTGGCAAAAAAGCACAACGGACGTCCAGTCATCGTCCGTTATTTGGACTCTAATTATCGCATGACAGTCCTGCAAGCATTCCGCGCTAGTAAGAATCTTACCTTGGATGACCACTGCCTTCTACTTTTGCGGACTACTCCGTTGAGGTCTCCAAGAAGCGCAAGGCCTTCAGCGGCATCTGCACCATGTTTTTTCAAAGGAAGGTGAAATTTAACCTGGCATACCCAGCAACGCTCTGCTTCCAAGCCCCGGATGGATCACAGCAATCCTTTCCAGATCCGGCAGAGCCGACTACATATATCTGCCAGATGTTGGACCCCGATGCACCCGATGAGAACGGTCGCTCTCCTCGCCAACACCACCTGTCCACCCCCGGCGAAGATGTTGCCTCGCCTTCCAATGACACCCTCGGACTCACCATGAGATGCAGTGCCTCTTTTGGAGTCACAGATATGCCCGCCATGTCTTCCAAGCCCAGGTGAGCTCATTCTGCTTTCCCCCTGTTTTTCACACCGGGAGGGGGTCAGTAACCACGCGCCCTGGATTCCTCTGGCGATCTCTCCCGGAGCCCACTACTGCGCTATAGCTCACCCTTCACCTTGGCCAAGGAACAGTCCACTGCCACTAGGCAGAACAGCACCCTGGGCTTAGCGGAGCCACTGATGTCCCTGCTATGCTCCTCAGGAAAAAAGAGAAGTCACCAACTCGATACTTGAGATCTTCTTTTGTTTTTCCTTTTGTTTTTGTATTTTATTTGGGCCCAGTTGACCCCTTGTTGATTTTCTTGTTCAACTATACATGGTCGTTATACTGCCTATCACGATTTCTTCAAGTTCTATATGATGTCTCTGGACGTAATACACCAGCACTGGTTGCAGCACTCGCTGCACCAACACCAATAGAATGGTATGATGCTCGACAAACTACTAATGAAGATAACGAATGGTCTAATATATGGCTCTTGAAATGTATTCACCTTGGTTTACATCTAACCTCCCACTATAAATGGGTTTGAGAGTGGTCTCCTGGAACATAAATGGCCTACAGTCACCAGCCAAACGCATCAAAATCCTTTGACGCCTAAAAAATTGAAGCCTTATATAGTGCTATTGCAGGTAACCCATCTCCCCCAGGCAGATATAACTAGGATGCAAAAGTTATGGGTGGGAGAGATCATTATAATGATGGATAATGCGTGATGACAATCCAAACAAACTTTTGGGAGTAGACTTCAATTCTGTTATGGTGTCGGGGGAGGACAGGTCGGGGGGCGCCGGTGGTACCGGGGGCCTTGACGTGTCTTCGCCCAGACCTACACTCTTGGCAGAATTGATGGAGACCTTAGACTTAATTGATGTATGGAGGATTAGGAACCCGATTGAGAGAGAATATACACATTTTTCAGCGGTACACAACACATTTGCTAGAATAGACTACTTTCTAACTTCCGGTCCCGTGGATGCGTTGATGGTCGACGCTCAATTGCTTCCAATAGCCATATCTGATCATGCTCCGCTCTTGATTGAACTGCGCTCCTCTCTTCCGAGAGGTGAGGCCTTCATCTGGAGGTTCCCATCCCAACTGGTGGCAGACGTTTCCTTCAAATCCATGCTGACAGAAAAAAACAAAAAACCACCTTAGTACACCAAATCTGTATTGGGAAGCAGGTAAAGCATTCATGCGGGGTAAAATCATGTCCTATGTGGCGGCTAAGAAAAAACATACCAAATCTCGATTTAACCGTGCTAGCCAGGACTTACGTCTCAACATACCTACACATCTGACCCCACACCAACACATAGAGCATTGTGGCTCAACGTGAAGGCGGACTTTGAATGGTGGACTGACCAGCAACACCTTTATTTCCAATCCCTTTTTCAGTTACGCCTCCATAAATTTGGAAATAAATCAGGGAGGATGTTGGCAAATCTAACCAAGCCTCATAACCCGGAGGCCCACATTTCCTCTCTGGCTACTACCAAGGGAGATCTGTCTTCTCACCCTAAACACATAAACACTATTCTGGAACAATTCTACACTAAGATATATTCGGCAACCCATGTAGACATGGAAGCAGGACATGATTTTCTTAACTCCTTATCTATTCCGAGGCTAACGGAGGCTGACCTGGAGGTTCTAAATGCAGACATAACCTTGGAAGAGATATCTAATATCATTAGGTCCTCATCCCCGGGACGGAAGGTCTTACTAACGAATTTTACAAAATGCTTCACGGGGACGTGACTCCCGTGTTGCATAAGGTCTTTACTGCAATGTGGTCAGGAGGCGAATACTTACCAACTGGCACTGAAGCCTATATAAAAGTACTGCCCAAAAAAGGGAAAGATCCTACTCAACCAAACTCATACAGACTAATATCTCTGATAAATTGTGATGCCAAATGTATGTCTAAACTTGTAGCTGATAGACTGGCAAAGTTCTGCCCCGACTGATTTTTCCTGTCTAGGTAGGTTTTGTCAAAAAACGATCGGCAGTTTCCAATATTCGCAAACTACTGACGGTATTGGACCATGCCAGGGACCACCCATTTCCTCCATGGCGCTTATTTCAATAGATGCAGAAAAAGCCTTTGACAGCATCCAGTTTCCTTGGCTGTTTAGAGTCACGGAGGGGATGGGTCTCCCTGGCAGGCTCCAGTCATTTGTCTCTGCTTTATACGCATCCCCCTGTGCAACCCTGGTTTTATCTCTGAAAGGTTCCCATTGTTCAGGGGAACTAGGCAAGGCTGCCCACTGTCACCCCTTCTGTTTAATATCGCCCTAGAACCTCTATCCCTGTTCTTTCTGAATGTATTGGATATATCTGCGATTCCATTACATGACACCCGACTTAAAATAATGCTTTCACCGACGACATAGTTATGTTCTCCTCTGACCCTCTCTGGGATCTTCCCAAAATCCAAAACACCTTTGCACAATTCAGTACATTTTCAGGTCTCCACATTAATATTTCTAAAACTGAAATTCTCCCCCTCACCTCCACAGCAGCTAACTGCCTAAACAATGTTCAGACGTTTACCATTGCAAAAAACTCTATTACATATTTGGGCCTTAGAATAGGCAAAACCTCTTCCTCCCTTTATAACCTCAATTTTCCCCCTCTTTTTGAAAAAATACGTAAGGATATTCTCCTCTGGCAGAACCTCCCTCTCTCCCTATTTGGTAGCTGTTATACCCCATGCAGACTCTGCCTGTACTTTTGAAGCATAAGAATATTCAAACACTTAATAAGCAATTCACCACATTTATCTGGCAAGGCAAAAGGGCAAGGATATCCTTGAAGAAGCTTTTTCTGCCCAGGGACTGTGGGGGTATGGCCTTCCCAATATTCGACTTTACAATTTGAGCTGCCTACTTAGACACGCCTTAGATTGGCTACACTCTTCCACGCATTATTTTAATTTAACAATAGAGGCCGCGATGGTGAAACCATGGACACTCTCTGTACTCCTGCACTGCCCCTTTGCCACCATCCCTCCATCGGTGCGATCCCATATTTTAATACGGACACAATAGTAGCATGGAGAGAAGCTCACAAATGCTTAAAATTGAATCCGCGCCTTTCCCGTCACCTGTCCCTCAGGGGAAACCCTTCTTTCCCTCAGGGAGAGGATCATCTTGCCTTCTCGCGCTGGGGACAGAGAGGGATTTCCATATTCTCACACTTTCTCACAGATGATAAATGGCGGATATTGACATTCCCAGAATTTGGCAATAAATATGGGACTCCCGCCACTGACTTCCTACACTATATGCAGGTCACCACCCATATTAGGAAGTTGAGCCCCCTGAGCACCAACTGTTTGTCCACGTCCCTCGCTGACAGAATCCTTCCAGCCACTAAGGTATTTATCTCCGACATATACTCTCACCTGAGACAGGTATCCACTCCCTCCTTGGACTTATCTAACCTGTCCAAATGGAGAGGGGATATCCCCTCGGACGATATAGTCGAAAAGATTCTTACGGGTTACCGTTCGCTCTGTAAAGCCATAGGCAATGAACAATGGAGAGAAACTCAGTTCAAAATTATTCATAGGGCGTATATTGCTTTCCAAAGATCACCCAAACAGAGCCAGAACACTGCCTGTTTGAACCAATGCCCCAAATGTAAACTGGTGGCTGCACCTCTGTACCACTGTCTTTGGTCGTGTCCCGCCATCCAAGGATATTGGACCCAAGTCAAGTCTTGGATTTGGTGTCCTCTGTAGTAGGGTAGAAAATACCGTTGGATCCCCTATTGCTGTTTAACTATTGGGATGATCAGGCAACATCCTCCGTCTCACTGGGTAGATACAGTAAGCAATGGGTCGGCACTGCCTTCTTGGCAGCCAAGAGAAGCATTACGAGAGAGTGGCTTTCACCACACACCAACCCCCCCCCCCCCCCCCCCCCGCGGGCCCCCCCC
>NW_017308441.1:0-3573 GCF_000935625.1 Nanorana parkeri | reverse complement strand
CCCACTGCCCACAGGTTGAGGGACGACCTAGTAAAGCTATTTCATCTAGACAAACTAGATGCAGAACTACATCTGGAAGAGATTAACATAATAAAAACCTTTTTCAAGCGGTGGCTGCCCGCTTTCAACCCAGAAAATCTTATCTCCCTTTTAATTTACTCCATACTGTCTAATGCAAACCCTAAGAAATTTGTGTTAAATTACTGGGAACTAGGAGAGTTTTCTCATCTTGGTAGTTACTCTCCATAGTAGTTTTTACTTATACTATTGACCCACATGTAGTCTGTAGAAGGAGGGGCGGACTCTAGATCTATCGATCAAGAGAAGATCACAAGGGTGTGGTGGCCCACCTAATTTCACCGAAGGGATTGCCCCAGTGTTACCTGATTTACCTGATTTAACCTGGTCATATAATAGCCCAGATTGATTGATTCCGGGATTGCTTTACCCACGGATATCTTAGGCATCTGCACAATCTCGGCTTGTATGGGATTTATTTCTGTTTTTGTGTTTGTATTTGTTTTTGTTTCTGCTGTTTATGCTTATTCTGTACACTACATTTATTTCAATGACCTAGTCAGCATTAGAAGTGATTACATGTGATCTGTATACTATGACAAGACACTATGTAATGTGTATTCTCACACTCTGATGCTGATACTTCGTATGGAAATGCAATAAAAAATGTTTGGTGGGAAAAAAAATGACCTCTTAACTTTTGAGTTTAACTCTAGTCTAGTCTTTCAATGGAGCTGAAAATGTATCAGTACTTATACTTGTACCAAGTACGGTACTTGGTATCTGTATATCCCTAGTAGTAGCCCCTAGTACATTATTCTGTAAGCAGCTAATCCTTCTTCAAATGTCCAGCAGCTTTCACTTCGCTCTCCCTGGACACTCAGCACAGCACAGAAGATTTCTTTAAATATGCTCCCTCTAGGTAGACATCTTCCTGCACAGTTTCCTCTAAACATACCCTACAGCAGTGCAACTGTAATCTAGCAGAGCACTACACTCTGGCTTTGTATGAGCAGAGCCTGGAGGAGAAAACAACTCTCTGGAAGGTTGCTCCAAATATTTATCACCTTCCCTGGGCCCGCACCACTGAACAAAATTCTTTGTTTCTCAGTTATTGTGTTCCCACTTTGTCAGATATTGTCTTCCTACCATGACTACTGGAACCTCCTCAACAGTAGCAGGCAAAAACAGTCAATGCGCTAAGCTTAAGAAAACCGTGCAGAGCACAGAAAAATTAAAACAAATACTAAGGATGGCTACAATTCAGCTGCAAAATGCAAGCACAGGAAAACAAACTAGGGATGCTACAGCTTAAGGCAGGAACCCTACATTCTCCCCCACTAAAAAATTGACTTATCCTCATAGGCCAATCTGAAAAATTATTTAGTTGCTGAGAGTTGGGTATCCAGCTCTACAAATGGATAGGGAAAGGGGTTAACTGAGAGAAACCTAAACAGTGTTTACAATCCAATACATGTGAATTTTCACAGGTATTTATAGTTGCATATCACAAAAGAAACAAAGGACAGATGTCACCAGACCTAGGCATCCAGGCAGTGATGGGTACTATCAGTAAAGGTAACCACTCATTTTTCACCAGATTCAGCAATACACATCTTTCCAAATGCAGAGTGGGCTTCAGACTCCTTCTCCTTTACACATCATAACAGACTGCAGGGAACCCAAGCTTATTCAAGCAGGTTGGTGGTGGATGGCCATTAGACAGTCAACTGTCAGCACACAAGGTGGAAATTTTGCAGCAGAACAGATAACATAAAGTCACAACAGCTCCAAGGAGTTATTGCAACCAAAAACTGAGTGTTTTCACAAGCAATGCCCTCAATTTCATACATGTCTATGCCTACCTTGGGTTTCATTCATAGTCCTATTTCCATAAAGGTTTCACCACCAGACATGACTAGGCCACTGTTATGCAGAATTATACAGACAACCTACTTCACCCAACAATTTATTATGCGGTTTAAATCCTTGATAAAGTGTAGGGCTGCCTGTGGATCCATAGGAATTGTTTACATCATTAAATAGTAGTTTAGGTTGGAAAAGTCACCGGTCCATCCAGTCAAACCAATGTGTACATGTGCATAAGCTTACGTGTGTGACAGTTTGGATTTAAGAGAATATTCTTTTCACATATGAACAGGAACAATAACATATATATATATATATTACAATATATTGAAATAGGCATTTTATCATAGTCACTTAACCACATCCATTACAGTATATCATGCTCAGTGAGGAAGACAACTAGATTTTGTTATTTGACAATATTTACAGCTGATACCATTACTTGGGGAAAGGAGTTCCACATTTTTTCTGCTCTGATCTTAAAGAGCCCTGCTCCACAATTTTAGAATAAACCTCCTTTCCTCCAACCTTAAATTGTGCCAATGTGTCATTGTCAAGGACCTGAGATTAAACAAGTTGTTACTGGCTTTACAGTCACCATTGCATAATAAGTTTAATTTACTTAATCATTGCTATATATTATGTGAATAAATGTATGATAGTATTCTGCTTTTCTAGCAGCCCCCTTGCATTGTTTGCTGTTACTAAGTTTATCATCCACCAGAACCCCTAAATTGTTTCCAACTGTGATTCTCCCATGATAACACCTCCTGAGTAATTTATCTGCATCATTGTGTATCATCAGCAAATAAAGAAACTGAACTTTGAATTCCAATCTCAGTGTTGTTTATAAGCAAATAGGCCCTAAGAGAGAACCATTAGAGAATCATTAACCACTGCCTTCTGAATCTGTTTCTAAAGCCAGCTTTCTATCCATGTGCATACAGTTGACTCCACTGTAAATCTTAGTTTGTTATGCAGAATCCAGATAAATTACATATTCTGCCCTTCCTTTATCTAAACTACTGACCTCAGCCGGGTTAGCCCCCCCATATCAAAATTTTTGAACAAAACATATGCAGTTGGTTAGATCTTTGTTAGATCAGGTTAGATCTCTGTTGTTTGCGTTAGATCTCACACAGAAATAGAGATATTAACAGTTATTTGCAGGGGGGGCTAAACCGTCATCAGCCCCCCCTTATCAAAAAATTGACCAAGCAGTTAGCTATTTTGGAAGATATTTGTTAGATCCGGTATGATCAAGTGGTTTCAACGTTAGATCTCATATAATTACAGAGATATTTCACATAAAAACACAGATATTAGGTGGCATTATATGGGGGAGCTAGCCCCCCCACATGTAATTTTCTGGTAAAATTTAATTCAGGCTGATAGGCCTTTATTAGATCCGGTGAGATCAAGTGGTTTCAACGTTAGATCTCATATAATTACAGAGAAATTATGAATATTTGGTATTACATAAGGGGGGCTGCCCCCCCCACATGCAATTTTTTGGTAAAATTTTATTCAGGCTGATAGGCCTTCGTTAGATCCGGTAAGATCAAGTGGTTTCAACGTTAGATCTCATATAATTACAGAGATATTTCACATAAAAACACAGATATTATGTGGCATTATATGGGGAAGCTAGCCCCCCCACATGCAATGTTCTGGTAAAATTTCATT
>NW_017308440.1:197846-198854 GCF_000935625.1 Nanorana parkeri | reverse complement strand
CTTCAGTCTTGCACAGTAGTACCGGCTCCTCTTCCTCTGATTTCCTTGCACACTGGGAGCTTCCCACAATGTGCATTAGAAGCTGCAGCAAGTCAGACAAAGCCAGCCTCATTTCCTGGCTGGAGGACGTCCTGACTGTCTCTGGACCACCCCTTTCATTCAATGCATTTTAGTTCTTTCAATCATAGAGGCTCAGCATCACATGTAGGCAAACACAGCAGGACTAGGTACGCCCACTCCTCCAGACTGATACCCACCCATCAGGGCATTCTGTTATTTGCATAACTCCTCCCAAGAGCCAGCCCACTGTGTGCATGAGGGCTCTTCAGAGGAGCACTGAGGAAGGGTGCTGTGATGTGTTTAGGAAGCTATGTATAGCACCCTGCCGGCTCCTCCCACCAGCCATGATCTACCTGAATTGCACAGAGAAGCACAGGGACCTAATGATGACACCACCGGTTATATAATTTAGAAATGTTTCATAAACTAGCATTGCTTAGGGATAGCATGCAACTCACTGTGGAAGTGGAAAACATCTGCTTGATATTCTGCATTCTCTTTCCAGCCACTTCTAGACTTCTTGCACCCTCATGATGGCTGCATGGCACCCAACACATTTTGAGGGTCTAAAACTTCCTCTTATCAGGGCTTGAGTACTGGCACTCAGGGCGGTGCCTATAATGAGACAGCCTGAGGTGGTTGCCTCTGTTGATATCTCATTGGATCAGGTGGGGCACACCTGCCACCCCCTTGCTAGTCACAGTGTCCCAGGCTGCTAAAAGCGCTTATCAACCTTTGATGCTCTGGCTGGTGCCCCACCAAGCTTAGTGACGTCACTGGTTGCCAGGAGCTGAGTGGGACACTCTGGCTGGAGTGCCACCCAGTTCCTGCCAACCAGTGATGTCTGTAAACTGGGTGGGATGCCGGACAGAGCTTCTGGACTCAGTGGTAGCATCCACCCTTCCTCCCTAGTAATGAGCATCCTCAGTCAGCAGGGTGCCCAATCCC
>NW_017308440.1:185847-197438 GCF_000935625.1 Nanorana parkeri | reverse complement strand
CCAGGTGACCCCCACCCCCATAAACGAGCATCCACCCCC
Source organism: Nanorana parkeri (assembly GCF_000935625.1). Classification (NCBI taxonomy): domain Eukaryota; kingdom Metazoa; phylum Chordata; class Amphibia; order Anura; family Dicroglossidae; genus Nanorana; species Nanorana parkeri. The sequence continues at coordinate 197,399 of NW_017308440.1, read as the reverse complement.
AGCACCCCGCCTCAGGCAGCGAATATAGTAGGGACACCCCTACTGGCACTGATAAAATAAAGGAACATAATTGCACTCTGTTTGGACTACTCCAGGGACACCCCTAGGGATACCGCATATGACAGAGAGCTGGCTCTTCAAAATGGAGATCAAACTTGATTTTACCTTATTTTTGGGTCTGGCGCTCTAATAACCCAACCCAAATAACCCAACCCAAATCAGGCCCATTAAGTAATAAAGGAATACCTTCTCCCTGACTTGTTCATCTAATGGGTATCAATTGCTACCTGGCACTCAGTTTGAAGAATTTCGGCAATAGCTCTGTCCCGGCCAAGGCACATTGTCTTCCGAAGGAGAAATATGCCGGGAAAATGTTTTCTGAAATAATTGCAGCATAAATAATTAGCTGGGCTGGCTCATTATTCACCGTGCAGACGGACATCATGAAATATGTATTTGGAGCTGTGAGAACTAAAGGTAAGCATGGGGACCCTCGGCGTGGGCCGCGCCGGGCCTGTAACTGAGATCTCTTGTTGGTTTTGCAATATATCTATTATTCTGTTATTTCAGCTGCCTGGTTCATGTGAGCCGCACATTGTGTACATATTCCTGTCAGTCAGTACACTATATATATGATTCGTTGGGGTTTCTGGCCCCCGAGCTGCTGAGCATAAGTCATTCCTCGTGTACTCATATAAACTGCTATGTACAGTACTAACTATTTTCAGAAGCAAAGTGACCCCCATAGGAATCAATACTGCTCTTACAAGTGTTGGGAGAATACCTATACAAAGGCAAGAACCAGACACCCCAAACTATGTGAAATATTTAAAGTGGAACTCCTTCTTCATAATGGGACCATTGCCACAATGTGCCCACTTTACTTCACTGGAGTTCATTACAACACAAATGCATGTAGAAATTGTTGCTGTCAAAACACAAACTGTGACACATTGTTTATAAATATTATTCAGATTGGAGATAGAGAGATACAAAGTAACATTGTTTATAAACATTGATCAGAGGGGAGAGAGAGATACAAAGTAACATTGTTTATAAACATTGATCAGAGGGAGATAGAGAGATACAAAGTAACATTGTTTATAAACATTGATCAGAGGGAGATAGAGAGATACAAAGTAACATTGTTTATAAACATTGATCAGAGGGAGATAGAGAGATACAAAGTAACATTGTTTATAAACATTGATCAGAGGGAGATAGAGAGATACAAAGTAACATTGTTTATAAACATTGATCAGAGGGAGATAGAGAGATACAAAGTAACATTGTTTATAAACATTGATCAGAGGGAGATAGAGAGATACAAAGTAACATTGTTTATAAACATTGATCAGAGGGAGATAGAGAGATACAAAGTAACATTGTATATAAACATTGATCAGAGGGAGATAGAGAGATACAAAGTAACATTGTTTATAAACATTGATCAGAGGGAGATAGAGAGATACAAAGTAACATTGTTTATAAACATTGATCAGAGGGAGATAGAGAGATACAAAGTAACATTGTTTATAAACATTGATCAGAGGGAGATAGAGAGATACAAAGTAACATTGTTTATAAACATTGATCAGAGGGAGATAGAGAGATACAAAGTAACATTGTTTATAAACATTGATCAGAGGGAGATAGAGAGATACAAAGTAACATTGTTTATAAACATTGATCAGAGGGAGATAGAGAGATACAAAGTAACATTGTTTATAAACATTGATCAGAGGGAGATAGAGAGATACAAAGTAACATTGTTTATAAACATTGATCAGAGGGAGATAGAGAGATACAAAGTAACATTGTTTATAAACATTGATCAGAGGGAGATATATATATATTTTTTTAATCATGTGAATTTTGCTAAAGCACCTCAAAAACCAAAATGGACAATTTCCGCTTCTTCGACTAAATCAGTAATTTTACAGCGAAATAAATTGAGCTTGCCCTGCATGCTTTAATATATATACTCGTATACCTGCCTGCTGCTTTTCTCCTGCCTCCGAAAAGGGTTTTGGCAGGAGACTGTCAGCCAACTTATAAGAAATCTCCAGCGGGTGACCTATCCGACGACACCTTTTGGAAATAGCGGTATGACATTCGACTCATAATGAAACCAGAAGCGAAATTGCCTGCGGCGTTGCTTGCCATCTGTAAGAATGACTCCCAAGGGGAATTCAATGGGGCCTTTATTTTTAGCTTGCCCTTGGCCGCATAATTCCGAGGGTGGTGAAACTGAAGACAGTAATGGGACAACATAATACTTGTGTGACCAGCCTAGCCACGGCTTAACTGCGCGCTGCAGATCCCGCTCGTGAAATAAGGAGTCCGGGGAAACGGCTTAAGGGGTGACAGACTTCACTATCCAAAAATGTTCCGGAGGCTCCGAGCGCTGTAATTAAAGTACTTTCAGGGGCAATGAGCAGCCCTGGCAGCGAGCAGACTCCCCGCTATCGATGAATGAGATTCCTCTACTTATAGCTTAAGAAACACAAATCCTCTATTTGGAGTTTGTGCCGCAGGATTCGGTCAATGCCGGATCTGTCACACTGCTGAGTTCACCGAGCAGATTATCAGGCTGCGCTTTTTTTTTTAGGCCCTCTTGTCTGAAAGTAACTGGAAAATACGGAGGAAAGTCTCAACAGATCATTTCAAATGTAAACTTTATTATTTGACTGGAATTTGGTAAAATTTGTTTTACTTTTTGTTACAACTGTATCGGTGCTTGCGTGTATGTAACACAATGCAGAGAGCTGGAGCAAGAATGATCAAAAGTAACAATAATAATTATAGTAGGTTGTGACTGTGGGGGAACATTAGAGTGTAAGCTCCTCTGTACAGAGACTGATGTGACTGTGGGGGGACATTAGAGTGTAAGCTCCTCTGTACAGAGATTGTGACTGGCTCAGTGTTCTCTGTACAGCACTGCGGTATATGTCAGAGCTATATACATATATAATAATACTATGTGACGGTGGGGGGGACATTAGAGCGTAAGCTCCTTTGTAGAGAGACTGATGTGACTATGGGGGAGGGGACATTAGAGTGTAAGCTCCTCTGTACAGAGATTGTGACCAGCTCAGTGTTCTCTGTACAGCACTGCGGTATATGTCAGAGCTATATACATGTATAATAATACTATGTGACTGTGAGGGGACATTAGAGTGTCAGCTCCTCTGTACAGAGGCTGATGTGACTGGCTCAGTGTTATCTGTACAGCACTGCAGTATATGTCAGAGCTATATACATGTATAATAATTAGCTAATACAGGTTGAGAAGGGTGATCTCTCAAGAAGCAAATCTTTTTTGCTTGAAATCTTTTGGATATCATACACACACACACACATATATATTTGGAACAAATAAAAGTACAAACCTTCCTAAACCTATATGGAAGTCCATACAGAAGGTAAAGCCTTTCTCCTCAGAGCTCTGGCATGACTACAGCAGGCCATCTATGTGTATAAAATCCTCTAATAACTAACTTGGGGTTCTGGGAACCACTAATCCTAAGCAGGTCAGGGGTTCCCAACTCCATCATCAAGGGTTGCCAACTCCACCACCAGCAGTTCCCTATTCCATTATCAGAGGTTCCCACTTCCACCAGAGATTCTCAACTCTACCACCATGGGTTCCCAATTCCACCACCAGAGATTCTCAACTCTACCACCAGAAGTTTCCTATTTCATTATTAGAGGTTCCCAATTCCACCAAATATTGTTGGCCAGAGATTCTCAACTCCACCACCAGGGGTTCCCCAATTCCACCACCAGAGATTCTCAATTCCACCACCAGCAGTTCCCTATTCCATTATCAGAGGTTCCCAATTCACACCAAAAGGGATTGGCCAGAGATTTTCAACTCCACCACCAGGGTTCCCAATTCCACCACCAGAGATTCTGAACTCCACCACCATGGGTTCCCAATTCCACCACCAGAGATTCTCAACTCCACCATCAGGAGTTCCCTATTCCATTATCAGAGGTTCCCAATTCCACCAAAAGGTGTTGGCCAGAGATTCTGAACTCCACCACCAGGGATATCAATGAATATCATTAAGCTCCTATCAGTTAGCTATATGATTCACCTCTGCAAGATGCATAGTACACGTCCCTCTGAGGAAGCCCCTGTGTTTTTCGGGGGAGAAACGCGTTAGGGATAACGTGTATCCAGCCCTCCTTGAATGCCCATCAACTACTCTGTTGACAGCGCTGGCTGTTTGAAGTCTTCTCTAAGACACTGGCTACGAGCAAATTCAGCTACAATATAACAGTAGTGGGCCCGGCAGCCTGTTTGGTATATTGAGTGGACAATACCTGTCCCTGCTGTAAAGACACTGGCAGATCTCCGACCCGCTACGAGAGGGATATACCAGCTACGAAAAAGCTGACAGATCCCTGACCCGCTACGTGAGTGATATACCATCTATGGAATTCCATTCATTTGTTTTTCCCAGTGCGGCTGCACGTGTGGAATAAAAAGTCTTCATCTCCATTACGGAATACAAATTGTACACCACTTGGTGGGCGGAAGCCAGTGTAGAGGACCTGCAACAGCTCCTGAGTGTGTACATAACACTACAAGGTTTTGATCCCCTGGAATTGAAGAACGGATTATTGAGACAAATTTTGTGGACAAAATAGTTACCTGCTCGATACCATCTCTCTCAGGAACTGCTTTACCATGCAATTACATCATAAGTGAGTACATCCTTTTTTCTGATACTCCCTATATCCATTTTCTTCAAACACAGCGCTTGTGTCAAAAAAAACGGTGACTTTTTGACCACTTTTTTGGTTAGTATATCATTATCAGCACTACTTGATATTTTGGGCCATATCAGGGAGGACTTGTTCTATTTTAATTGATTTTAGATGTCCTTGTTACCTGGTGTTTCTATGTTTGTAATCACTCTTTATACTTTCTTATTCTCATTAAATTTTGATACAAATATATAGCCTGTTTTATACTTGTAGACAGCTCCGATTTTGGGATTTCTTCAATTAAGGGGAATTCTGCTTGCTTTATATGATCTTTGAAACCCAGGAGATCTGTCTTTATTATTGTTACTTTAAGCGTGACTCCTCCTTTCCCCTTTGTGTTGATAAAGGTTCTATTCTCTTACTGTAAAATTGGGGAGTATGTGTGAGTATGTGTGTTGGGGGATTGCAGGAGGTTGCCATGCTTGGGGGGCACTGTCAAAGTCTTATCCAGTCACGAAGCAAGGGATCACAGGCAAATGATATAAAACTCAGTAACTCTCAATGGTTCCGCACAATTTGGGGGTTTCCTGGATAGAATCAGAGAACAGATTTTTGCTGTTTGCTATTAGTTGCTGGAAATTATCTTTATTTTTACAAGTCGGTGGTAAGTTGCACATCGGAGGGCCGCGTCCTCCCTCTCCGTCCAGCGTGCTGGGTGTAATTTATGGAGTGAGGAGAACTTGACATTGCGTGTGTGTCGGCTGTGTGGCTTTCCTTCGCGCCGGAGGCTGACATTACCGAAGCGTTTTTTGCTTACTAATGATATCAGCCTCATTTAGAGATGTTTTGCTACCAGAATAGAAAAACACAAACTTTACAGTTTTTTTTTTTCTTCCCTTTTCCAAGGAGCGGAGGTCTTATGGAAAGGTTGGTGGTCTCGGCTCAGTTCCCAAAGCATGGGGAAAGCAACCGCCAGGCCGAACTGGCATCTCCGCCTTTTTCCCAGGGTGAAGTGGGCAAAAACAAAAAATAACCGGACAGCTTATGTTTCAGAGGTGGTCCGGAAAGTATAAAGTGCCATATGTATCTTTATAAACAGCAGCTTATAATATTTATTATTTGTTTATTGTTAAATATATTATTTAAGTGGGTAGGGGCGCTGCAGTGGCCAAGTGCTTAGTTACCTTGCAGCACTGGACCCCTGGGTTTGGTTCCTTCTAATAATCTCTCTTGTATGCATGCAGGTTCCCGCTTTGCTCCTTGAGCGGCACTTTTGATTTGGAGCAGTGGTGGGTGGCGTGTTGGACCGCTGGAGATCAGGGCTGTGTGGGAGCAGTAATCCGGCTCTCCATCATGCTGCTGGCTCTCCAGCGTGCTGCCGGCTCTACAGGTGTGGTGCCGGCTCCCTAGCATGCTGCCAGCTCTATAGGTATGGTGCCGGCTCTGAAGCGTGCTGCCGGCTCTATAGGCATGGCAATGGTGCTGGCTTTATAGCTGTGGTGTTGGCTCTGCAGCATGCTGCCAGCTCTGTACGCATGGTGCCGGCTCTGTACACATGGGGCCAGCTTTGTAGGCTTGGTGCCGTCCTTGCAGCATGTTGCTGGCTCTATGAGCTTGGTGCTAACTCTTCAGTGTGCTGCCAGCTTTATAGACAAGGTGCCAGTATTCCAGTGTGCTGCTAATTCTATAGGCGTGGTGCCTTCCCCGCAGTGTGCTGCCGGCTCCATAGGCATGGTAGTGGCTCTACATGTGCTGCCAGCTCTATAGGCATGGTGCCGCCTTTGCAGCATGCCAATGGCTCTATATGCATGGTGGCAACTCTGCAGTGTGCTGCCAGCTTTATAGACATGGTACCAGCATTCCAGTGTGCTGCTAGGTCTATAAGCATCGTGCCTGCCCTGCCCTTTGCTGCCAGCTCCATAGGCATGGTAGTGACACTGCATGTGCTGCCAGCTCTATAGGCATGGTGCCACCTCTGCAGCATGCTGCCGGCTCTATATGCATGGTGGCAACTCTGCAATGTACTGCCACCTTTATAGGCATGTTGCCGGCTGTCCAGTGTAGTGCCAGGTCTTTTGGCATTTGGCACACACAATTCACAGACCCGACATGATGAAATGGAGTTTATCACCTTGAAAACATCGGCCGTGAAAAGAATTGACTCTGACATTGCGAGAGAGCAGCTTTGGTGGATGGGTGGGACAGATTGTTGGAATGTGCGGAAACCTCAAAAAAGATGGACGGAGGTAACAGAACGAAGGGCCATGTGAGCTCCGTATGAAAGAAACCTCTTCTGTGTTCTCTGGAACTATTTAGTTTTATGTAAAAAATCCCTATCACAGTTCCTGATGAAGGCTGCAGGAGGCTCAGAGGGTGGGCGGAGCTGGAACCAGGGAACACAGAATGAATCAGACAATGTGATACAAAGTGTTCAAAGCAGAGCAGGGGTGGGTTAGGACCCCGTCAGGCTTTGATGGCTGTGTTCCTGCTGGGGAGATTCAGTCTCACATTGCAGCCTCAAAGCCATTCTCATCAAGACAGAAAGTGAAGGGAAACTATCACCCTTCCCCCACTCTATCCAAACCACGGAAGGCAAAATATAAGCACATAAAACTTCAGTTTTACCCCTCACCTTGGAGCTGTCCCTTTAAGGAGGCAGCCTGAGGCTTTTGCCTTAGGTGGCAACCTTTTGGGTCATGTAGGGGAGCAGCAGAGAGGCATGACCGCTCTTCTGCACAATGTTTGCAGTGTTCCTGCCTCCCCCTCTCCAGCCAGATCCCAGATCGCTAAGTGCCAGGCGGGGAGATGTGTAAGGGCCATACATATCTCCTTACCCAGCTCTTATCAACCTGGGATGCTCTGACCAGCACCAGCCCAGCTCCTGGGAACCAGTGATGTCACCAGGCAGGATGCTGGCTAGAGCCGGTGCCAGGAGAGCTGGGTAGGGAGATTAGGCACAGAGGCAACATGCACCACCAGCACCCCCAACCCCACCCCTGGACCAAGCATCACCAGCTTGACCCTCCCGGAGTGTGCATCACTACCAAACACCCTATTGCATCCCCACCCCCACCCCGGAACGTGAATCTCCAGCACTTACTCTAGTGACGTGTGGCATTCAATGACATGGGTGCGAAGTCTGTGGTTACGCTGCTCCTTGACGTCCCTTTTCCTGAAATATTGAGTTACTCTTCCCCTTCTTTAGGCTCCAATAGAAAACCATTTCTGTAAAATAAGCACATTTTCAGCTCTTTCCCAATGAATCATCCCGCCGTCCGCTCTCACGGCTGTTCGCAGTACTTGAGAGGGGAGTTTATTAACTGCTTTACAAACTCCCCGTCCCGGAAGAAGGAACCATGTTTGTGATACAGTTAAGCAGTCAGTCACACCTGACCCGGAACTCTGGAACACTCGGGGACATCAACGACTCTGAAGCTGCAAGGAGAAAAGGAATTCTTCAGCCCACTGATGCCCATCCAAAACTCATCATCATCTGTGGACAGATATAACCTTTAAAGAAGGACTCCAGGCAAAAATGTTCTTCACCCTTGCATTGGGGCTACCCCCGCATTGAAGGGTTGAGTGCTCATTTTTGCCCAGGGTCTAAAATAACACATTTATGCTTACTTGATCCTGCAAACCCCATAGAAGTCATTGGGAGGTTAATGTCTTACGTTTCTTTCCATTTTTAAGGCTGTTTTGCCAATGAAATGGTATGGGTGGTGGTGGTGGGGGGTCTGGTGCCGAGAACTGCCCTGGGGAACATGTACCGAAAAAAAATGACCATTTGCTAGACATCACAGCTTATTGACTGATTGACCTTGCTAACAGTTAAAGATCTTTTAAAGCAGTCTCTGTGTCATCGTTAGGCAAGGTTACTCATTATCCATTTGGTCATGGCTTTGGGCCTATGCTTCATATCAGCTTTGTAAAGAATGCCAAACATTGTAATATAAAAGAAGTGCCCAGTGATAATTACGTACAGCTACACTTTATAGACAAAGTGTGTGGACACCTGACCATCATACCTATATGAGTTTGTTGGACATCCTATTCCAAACGCACGGGCAACAATATGGAGCCCCCCCCTCTCTTTTTGTGGCTATAACAGCCTCCAATCTTCTGGGAAGGCTTTCCACCAGATTTTAGAAGGTGTCTGTAATGTCGAGTTCCCATCGATCTCTATATGCTTTTATACCACTGACTTTTTGTAAGTACAATCTAAGCTGTGTGTTGTATCATTAAATTTCGTTTTTACACTATGGAGGCGCCCCTTTTTCGTTCTTTGTTTCTCAGATTGTCGGTCTATTTGACCTGTGGGAGCTGCCTCTACAGTGTTTTCATCAATACTATAGCTGGCCAGTTTGCAGTTGGAGGCGCCGGTATTGTTTTTTGTTACCTGACCATCATACCTATATGAGTAGGTTGGACATCCCATTCCAAACCCACGGGCAACAATATAGTGCCCCCCCTCTCTTTTTGTGGCTATAACAGCCTCCAATCTTCTGGCTTTCCACCAGATTTTAGAAGGTGTCTGTAATGTGTGCCTATTCAGCCAACAGAAGTCAGGCACTGTTGGTGGATGAGAAGATCTGATTCACAATCGCTGTTTCAATTCATCCAAAGGTGTTCAGTAGGGTTGAGGTCAGGGCTCAGTGCAGGACACTTGAGTTCCTCCACCCCATGCTGGTCAAGCTCTCTATGAAGCAGGCTTTGTACACAAGGGACAGTCATGGTTGAGCAGTAAAATGGCCTTCCCCAAACAAGCAACAAGCTTGGAAGCACAAAATTGTCTGTAATGTCCTTCTATGCCATGTTTTTGCCAAGTACCCTTTACTGGAAACTACTAAACACAATCATTTTATAGACAAAGTGTGTGGACACCTGACCATCATGGGAAACAAAGAACGAAAAAGGTCGCCTCCATAGTGTAAAAACGAATTTTAATGATACAACACACAGCTTAGATTGTACTTACAAAAAGTCGGTGGTATAAAATGATGAAGGGGGCGTGCCCCAGAATTGCATAAACCTTTTGAACATTGGACGCTGATACTATACATCTTTTCAGATTTCCTCTGCTAGAGGTTTCGAGTTCCCATCGATCTCTATATGCTTTTATACCACCGACTTTTTGTAAGTACAATCTAAGCTGTGTGTTGTATCATTAAATTTTCGTTTTTACACTATGGAGGCGCCCCTTTTTCGTTCTTTGTTTCTCAGATTGTCAGTCTATTTGACCTGTGGGAGCTGCCTCTACAGTGTTTTCATCAATACTATAGTTGGCCAGTTTGAAGTTGGAGGCGCCGGTATTGTTTTTTTGTTACCTGACCATCATACCTATATGAGTAGGTTGGACATCCCATTCCAAACCCAAGGGAAACAATATGGAGTCCCCCCCCCCCCCTCTCTTTTTGTGGCTATACCAGCCTCCAATCTTCTGGGAAGGCTTTCCACCAGATTTTGGATGGTGTCTGTAGGAATGTGTGCCTTTTCAGCCAACAGAACATTGATGAGGTCAAGAACTGCTGATGGATGAGAAGATCTGATTCACAATCGGTGTTCCAATTCATCCCAGAGGTGTTCAGTAGGATCCTCCACACCAAACTGGTCAAGCTCTCTATGAAGCAAGCTTTGTACACAAGGGACAGTCATGGTAGAGCAGAAAAGGGCCTTCACCAAACAGGCAACAAGCTTGGATGCGCAAAATTGTCTACAATTTCTTTCTATGTAAGTACCCTTTACTGGAAACTACTAAACTCAATCTTTTGTAGGGGTTCCTCATACTTTTGGCCATACAGTATAGTGTGGCTTTATGTTCAGGAGTGGGAGTCGGTGATGAGAGATGATGAACTGAATAAGTCTGACCTCACATTTGTTGTTTGCTGACCACTTTGTTGCGGAGGAAAGCATTTTGCTATGATTCATGGCTTTTTGAAGTGTTGGAGTGACTAGCTGGTGAGGGATGAGGGTGACCAGAGATAAAGAAACCTTGTTGGTTAATTAGTAAAGTTACACATTACCCGATGTATAGACGGTCACTACAGCAACAGCAGCCCTCACTATTCATGACCTGGACTGCAATAGTTCACTGGTCTTCACTCATCAGTTATCGATGTCCAGCCTTTACACTTAAAGAGGTCCTGTCACCGACTTAAGAAATTGCTGGAAAAAGCTTATTTTCAGTGATTTTCCTTCATATAAGTAGTTTTTTTTTGTATTCACTTGCAATGTGCCTTTGAACTTGCTAGAATATTTGACTACTCCGGGAATAGTCAATTCCCTAGCACAGCCCCCTCCCTCCTGGCATGTCATAAATGTCTCCTCTTCTTGGAGTGTCTTATTACTTTTTGACCTCCTCCATACCTCCCTACGTAACCTTTTATGGCGCGAAGGGGAATACTATAAAGTGACAGCTCTGAGTCTGATGGGACTGCCAAGATCACATTCAAGATGGCGGCACCCAGAAGAAATCTCTGGGCATTTGGAGGTCTACACAAGAGAGGCTTTTACAGATAAATAATATGTTAAATGCTCATATAATTTTATGGGAAGATTTTATGTTGAAATAAATGTAATGGCGAAAGGGTTTCTTTAACAGTGTAAGATGTAAAGCACTATAAAGCCCATAGCAGCCAACCAAAATTACCTATATAATTTTATGGGAAGATTTTATGTTGAAATAAATGTAATGGCGAAAGGGTTTCTTTAACAGTGTAAGATGTAAAGCACTATAAAGCCCATAGCAGCCAACCAAAATTACCCTTGTTAATGTCAGACCAGTACAAAGTGGATTCTGATTGGATGTTATGGGGGGGGGGGGGGGGGCATTT
>NW_017308440.1:177916-183075 GCF_000935625.1 Nanorana parkeri | reverse complement strand
GGGGGGGGGGGGGGTTGCATCTAATGTATTTTTGTTGATATTTTAGTTTTTGTGTATTTATGTTGTTTTTGTGTATTGTCTATACAGTATATATAATATAAATATACAGATCAGCCAAAACGTTAGCACTATAGGAAGAAGACAAGCCGGCAGCGGTGTGATGCTTTGGGCAATGTTCTGCTGGGAAACCTCGGGTCCTGCCCTTCATGTGGATGTTACTGTGACACGTACCACCGACCTAAACATTGTTACTGACCAATAGACATGTGCGATTCGTTTCGTTACGAATCGAAATTCGTACGAATTTTCCTGAAATTTGTAAATTCAGGAGCATCCGAAATCCGAATTGCAGTTTCCGAATTATATACGAAATACGAAATTCCGTTAACGAATTTCGGATCCAAATTTCTTTGAAACAAGAACTAATATTACACCTGTAAATGTGGTTGAGCAACATGACAAGATTTTTTTTTTAATACGAAATACGGATCCGCTGCTGCTGAGAGTTTCATTACAACACACAGGCAGGAAATACGAAATTCCGTTGACGTATTTTCGTTCCGTTACGAACATTCGTTATATTGAAGTTAAAAAGCAAAGTACATTTATATTGGAGTTGATGGTAGTTTTTTTTTAAATCCGAAATTCGGATACGGAATCCGTTAATGGAATTCGTATTTCGGATAAAAAAACAACTACCACATCGACTCCAATATTAACAAAGGGATTTTTGCTTTTTAACTTCATCATAACGAATGTTCGTAAAGTTCCGAAAATGTGCCGAAACTAACGAAAATTCGTATTTCGTACGAATCCGAATTGAGTTTCGGATACGAATTACGAAATACGAGATAACGGATGTTCCGAAACGTAACGAAACGGAACAAATTTTTTGACGGCGCACAAGTCTACTGACCAAGTACACCCCTTCATGGAGACGGTATTCCCTGATGGCAGTGGCCTCTTTCAGCAGGATAATGCGCTCTGACACACTGCAACAATGGTTCAAGAATGGTTTGAGGAACACAACAACGAGTTTGAGGTGATGACTTGGCCTCCAAAAATTCTCCACATCTCAATCCAATTGAGCATCTGTGGGATGTGCTGGAAAAACAAGTCTGATCCATGGAGGCCGATCACCTCACAACTTACAGGACTTAAAGGATCTGCTACTGACGGCTTGGTGCCAGATACCACAGCATAGCTTCAGAGGTCTAGTGGAGTCCATGCCTGGACGGGTCAGGAAAAGGAGGACCTACTCAATATTAGGAGGGTCATCAGATACCACAGTGTACCTTCAGAAGTCTAATGGAGTCTATGACTGGAGGGGTCAGGAAAAGGAGGACCTACTCAATATTAGGCACATGGTCAGAATGTTATAGCTGATCAATTAGTGTATTTGTGTATACATAGATAGATAGATAGACAGACAGATAGATATAGATCTATATCTATCTATCTATCTATCTATCTATCTATCTATCTATCTATCTATCTATCTATCTATCTATCTATCTATCTATCTATCTATCTAAACAAAATTAGTAAATGTACCCATGCACAGTGGTGGTGAATTAATAAAAAACACAAGATCACAAGATGCTATAGGGAGAAGAACCCCAAGATTGGTTAAAAGGGGTTAGAGCAGTGGTTCTCAACCTGTGTAACCTCAAGACCCACATCTGTCCTCGGTCATTAAGTCATGACCCAAGTTGCACTGCAATGGAACGCAGTGTGGGCTGCTGTGCTGTGGCGGAGCTCCATCCATATATGCATCCACTTATTCTGGCTCCTGGCACCTCTACAGGACACGCGAGTGAGCTGTAAGCAATGCACGTATGGATGGAGCTCCCTCGCGGCCATACCCCCCAGCCCATCCCACCTCACCTCAAGCTGACACTCAGCACTGGGCAGCATATTTTGAATGGCTGCTTGGTATGAGAACTGACAGTCCTGCGCTAGGGGGAGGCAGAGGAGCCTCTCACCTGAAAAAGTGGAAGGCACGCGGGGACCCACTGAACACGGGGTTGCGACCCACGTTTGAGTCACGGCCACCAGTTGAGAACCAAGGGTTTAGGGTGTGTGCGCGTGTGTGTGGGGGCTGCAGACTGAGACCATGTTTAATGTTTCATTTGAGCTTTGTAAGATTGGTCACAATGTTTCATAATTTTTCTAAGCCACAATTCATTGGCCCCTTTGCAAATGTTTTTTTTTTTTTTTTTTTGCATCCCTCGGTGAGTGTTCGTATGAGCGAATCACAGACCTCCGTCTATCATTTCTGGCCGGTGATGGTTTGATGAGGACAAGTATACAAGCAGACACTGTATTTTCAGATGTCCTCAGACTAAGGCTCAGACAGTGTCATGTTTCAACGTCTCTTCTTCCGTGATACGCAATTAAAATTTCTCATATACGGTGAGACAAATCCCCAGGATTCCTGCACTTCATCACAACACAGCAGCCCCGAGGGAGACAGACTTTGGGAACTTGTGCTGCTGCTGCATCAAATTTAAAGTGTATCCACACCTCCCCCCTCCCCCCCCAAAAAAAAAATAACACAGCTTAACAATCCTTAGATGGGTTTGCGGCTGCATTAGTTTTACTTGTTTCTCTTTTTCTTTTATTTTGCACATGTTGATTTTGTGGATAATACACTTCTTGTCCATGGAGTGACCACACTCACTCACTGCACTGCAACTGCAAAGAAGCAGCGTTGTCACCCTGGGACAGGGTGTGTTAGGGCTACAGAACACCTGCCCCTCCACCTTTCTCCATTACATATGGGGAGGTGTTGTCTATTGTATAGCAAATAACTGGAAAAGCAGCATACACTGTTTGAGATTTCAGTTGAGTTCAGACAAAGTTACAAGGACACTGGATTTTTGGCAGGATCAATATGTATTTTTTTTCTCTGCTTTCCATCAAATGTATTTAGGTTTGAAAAAACAAACGTTGCCAGCACATCTAAGGACCGGTACGCTGCAAAATATTACATTTTCCTTAACGGGTTTAGATACATTTTAACCGGTTGTGGACACCAGATTTGCTACACGTGCCCAAAGAAACTTCAAATCTAAGTAAAAAGCATGTGTGTAGTATGTCTTGTTCTTTCGACCCATTGCCACCCCCACCCCTTTCCCACTAACAATTTCTGAATGACAGAATAATAGTCAGGAGTTGCTGTGTAAATAGCTGTTCTAGAAACTCCTGCTGTCCACAAACGGACCGTCTGACACAGAGAGATACAAAGAAACATTGTTTCTAAACATTGATCAGAGGGAGATAGAGAGATACAAAGAAACATTGTTTCTAAACATTGATCAGAGGGAGATAGAGAGATACAAAGTAACATTGTTTATAAACATTGATCAGAGGGGAGAGAGAGATACAAAGTAACATTGTACAGACGTGATCAGTGTGGAAGCAGTGGTCTCTCTGCAGAGATCTGACACCACCCCCGGCTATGTCACACCTAGAGCTCGCTAATCAGCAGGAAGCATGGGACTTGCCGATTGGTGGACCTGTCCCAGCAGGGGATTTACTACTGAGGCCACGGCTGTAACCACGACACCGTTTTGTTTTGATGCACCCGGAATGTATTTCGGTCGGGCTTCAGATATGAGGCAATCTGTGTAATTTTTGCCCTTTTTCAAAATTGGAATATAATTCACAGAATTTGTCTTAGGAAGTTGTGAAACGTCTGTTCTGCAGAGTCGGATGTTGTATATTTATCATAGAGGGGGGGGAAGCGCGGGGCTTGATGGATCACATGAGACAGATGTTTGGAGACAGCTGACTACAGACAGTTTACATTGTCAAACACATGGGAGCAGAAAGAGCGCTCCGCATGTATTTATGATTGTTAATCGTCACAATGTATCTGCGCGGAGCCGAGGTCCCCCGACAAGACGCTAATGATCTGTAACGTGGACACGAGGAACTCCCCAACAGGTTCCTCCCGGATCTACATCATCTGCGCCCTATGACTCCGCTTGTTTGGATGAGGTTCTGCTCAGTGTCCAGGCAGACGGCGCCGGGAGCCACGGCCCTGCATGCTGCCATCTTGGAAAGTAAGATTTACTGGCTTTTGTTGATAAAATAATAGTTTCTTTCGGCTGCTGCATTGACATTATGGGCCCTTCTTCTCATTCACATACTGAAGCAAGGTTCAATCAAAAGAATACTGTGAGCCCAAGCTGAATGATGACACACCCCCAGTGGGCGGGTCCATGACAGCCTGGGCTCAAAAGAAATGGGTTGAAAGATGCGGGTCGTCACTGAACTTGGACAGGCGGCATCTAGTGACAGAGAAGAAATACTACAAATGACAGCTCTGGATTGATTGATTGATTGATTTTCCTGCAGCAATCCCAGGATGCAACCTGATCCCGCCAGCATAGATCCGCTCCCATGTTTTGCATGGTCAGTTTGAAAACAGAACCAACATATATTGAATTTTAGTTTTTGGGGGGTACCATACACGTTAGGTTGGATTGTGTGCGGACACCCCGAGAAGTACATACAATACAAATATATCGGTGTTTCTTTCTTAGGGAGGCTCATCACTGATAAAAGATAATTTCCAACCAACATCTGACTCCCTCCTCTCCCCCCTTCGGGCTTGCTCTGAGCATCTATAAGCCAACCAGCATTAGAAATGGCTGAGCTGATTTTCAGCTGGCCGCACATGAGGCGTGAGGCCGATCCAGCCATTCTGGAACGTTCCAGGCAAATCACGGTTCGCCGATTCTCCTGGGATATGCGCAAAGCCAGGGTAGCCACGAGGAATTGCGCAATAACTGAGCCCCGATTGCCAGGAGAGTGTCACCAGTCCACATCACCAAGAGATTCTTTAGACCCGAGTGAACTTTTCAAGAGATTCTTCTGTCTATAGAAAAACCTTTTCATTTGCAGAGAGATTTTGATCTCTAAAACAAATCATTAATAACGTTACTGTTTCTGTAGATAATATGCAAATGAGCTGATCTCCCAAATTGGATGTTCAGAATAATTTCCTATCGCTACCTGCCTTGCATTAACGTCCTTATGACCGGAGGGTTATAATTGTACAACAACAATAAAAAAATATATATATATTTATTCAATAATTTATTATTTTTGTTAAACTTTGTATTGCCATTTACCGGCTGCAGCCTGCC
>NW_017308440.1:174580-177686 GCF_000935625.1 Nanorana parkeri | reverse complement strand
AGCATGCCGGCTTGAGCCGTCACACTGTCATGGTAGGCGCTGTGTCGGCATGAGCCAGCAGGTTAGTTTGTAAACAGACCCACATGATCACCATGTCAGGGCTAATATATGTCATCGCTAGTGGAGACCTAGTGATGTCACTTAACAGTCCGAAGGGGTCTGGAACTGAGATCCATAATAGCCACATAGCCGCAGATGTCACCTGCTACCTGCACTGACTCATTGGGAGTCAGTGGCAGGTGTACCGTCTTTTTTGGTCCCCATTATTGACATTCCTGTTGGCTCAGTGAGGCAATCCATCGTAGTGTTGGGCCATTGCTTCTATTCACAGCAACAAAGGGAATCCCACTTATATCAATAATGGGGTACTTCCCCCCCACTGACACCATCATGAGCTCTATTACTGCCATGGCCACCATCGTTGGGGAACTGTTCTCCCCCACTGGCACCATGAGGGGTACTATTACTCCCACTGACACCATCAGTGGGGTAATATTCCCCCACTGACACAATGATGGGGTACTGTTCCCCCTACTGACCCCATGATCGGGTACTACTTCCCCCCACTGGCACCATGATGGAGCACTACTTCCCCCCACTGACACCATGATGAGCTCTATTACTCCCATTGCCACCATCGATGGGGAACTGTTCCCCCCACTGACACCATGAGGGGTACTATTACTCCCACTGCCAAAATAATGGGGTACTGTTCCCCCTACTGACCCCATGATCGGGTACTATTCCCCCACTCACACCATCAATGGGGTACTATTCAACAAGCTTCAACGAACACTAAATATATCAATCTACTTTGTGTGCAACTAGGGTCGGAGACAAGACCAGTCACCCTGCACAAGGAGAGAGAGCGGAAGTGTGCAGTCTTTATTACAGGAGGGGGGCGGAGACAAGACCAGTCACCCTGCACAAGGAGAGAGAGCGGAAGTGTGCAGTCTTTATTACAGGAGGGGGGCGGAGACAAGACCAGTCACCCTGCACAAGGAGAGAGAGCGGAAGTGTGCAGTCTTTATTACAGGAGGGGGGCGGAGACAAGACCAGTCACCCTGCACAAGGAGAGAGAGCGGAAGTGTGCAGTCTTTATTACAGGAGGGGGGCGGAGACAAGACCAGTCACCCTGCACAAGGAGAGAAAGCAGCAATGAGCGGTCTTTATTACAGGAAGCTCCAAGTCTCACACTGGATTACTGCACAGATCTGGAAGAAATACACAAAGCTCACCACGATGCAAGGAAAAATGACATGGATCTTATTTACTAATCCCGGCTTTCAGCTTTAGAGTCCTTTAGAATCGGATATGAAGTGACAGAGGAGCCAGTATACATACGTGGTGAGATGTGATCTCCTGTACAGACCTCGGATGAATAGCCTCCATCAGATGACGAGCCCGGTCTTGGCGGGAGGCCGTTTCCTATTCGGAGATTAATGTACATGATGTACACGGAAAGCTCGGCCTGGTCATGCCTGTAATGCGAGCGCCAGGTACGTTACATATGGAAAGGATTAATTGGATGTCTAAGAACCAATCTGATTTGTGTGATCAGATAGGACGCCGGTTTACCTTACACGATAAAGCTACTGTGTGTTTCAGATAGGAAGTACGTTGATCGGAATCTTACTTCGCGTCCAGTTTTCTTAGAATGGAAGGAAGTTTTGTTTACAGAATAACCGAGCGGAGTGACAATGGCATTTAAACTCCAACTCTTGATGATTTTTTAACCATTTTGTTTTTTATAGATTGGCATTGAGGGGGGAGGGGTTAGAAACCTCTTTCGGGGTTGGTGAGATGTCATCTCAGTTCCTTTACTGATAGATCCGTGTATGCCATGGTATCACAGGATGTCACCAGAACGAACCCAGATGACGGCCACATTGTATCCCCATCGACTGGGGTGGAATGTATCCTAAAGGCAGTGTCTCTTTAACCCATGGATGGGCAACTCCAGCCCTCCAGCTGGTCTTTAACTACAAATCCCAACATGCTTCTGCCTGTAACCAGGGTCGTCCCTAGAATGGTGGCATCTCTTTGGGTCACGTGGCTCTGCCTTTCTGGCCAGAGCATCCCAGCTTGCTAAGAGCTGGGTGGAGAGATGTGTAAGGGTCACACATCTCCTTTCCCAGCTCTTAGCAACCTAGGATGCTGTGGAGAGAGCCCCTCTCAGTTCCCGGCAACCAGTGATTTCACTGGTTTCCAGTAGCTGAGTGGGATGCTCTGGCCGGCATCCCATCCAGCTCTTGGCAACCGGTGACATAATTGGTTGCCAGGAGCTGAGCAGGATACTCCAGCCACCATCCTGCCCAGTTCCTTGCAACCAGTGATGCCACTGGTTAACAGGGGCTAAGCGGGATGCTTTGGCTGACGTCCCTGCCCAGGCCTGTCAAGCAGCGATGTTAATAAGGTGGGCAGGATTCCATCCAGAGTTGGGTGGTGCGCCACCAGAACCTCACCGACACCTGTTTTTCCCCCCCTGGACATGACTACCAGCACTGCAACCAACCCCTCACCTCCACCAAATGTGAAAACCAGCCACCTCAGGCAGCGACTATGCTAAGGACACCCCTGCCTGTAGCTCTGTAACTGTCAGTCTTGCAATACTTCATGGGACCTCGAAGGCCAGAGTTGCCCACACCTACTTTAACCCCTTTGCTGTCTGAGCCATTGTTTATTTATTTAGGGCACTGAAATGCATATTTCTATATATGAAAATGCACTTAAAGTGACATTAAAGTCAAAAACTTTTTTCCCTCCCCCAATGTTAATTAAGGAAATTACCTTAAATGATGTCTCTTAATCCGATCTTCCTCTTCTTTCCTGTCCTTTTCAGCCTTCTTTCCAGCGCTGGGTGCGGGTCTCTGATCCAGCGCTGACTCCTCTGTCCTTGCTGGCACTTCCTGTCCCACGGTGTCTGCATGCGGGTACACGCGTCCATAGACTTACCTTGCGTCTCTCCTCGTCTCCCGGCCGAAAATCCGAACTGCGCATGCTTCCGGCCCAAGATGCTTTGTGGCCGCCCGAGCATTGTCGGATTTTCGGACGGGAGCGCGCGGCGAAGACAGGGGTAAGTTTACTTTTTGCATATATCTACTGC
>NW_017308440.1:167807-174298 GCF_000935625.1 Nanorana parkeri | reverse complement strand
ATATATATATATGCAAAAACACTGGAGGGTTTAGAAACCCTTTTTTTCCCTGAGCATAATATATTTCTAAAAGCGGAGCATGAAAGTTGTCTCTTTAACACCTTATATAAAATTCTACGGAATGGCTTCAGTTGGGCTGTAATCAAAGAAAGCAACATGCCAAATCCAAGTGGATAGATCGTTTATGCACGATAAGTGTCAGCATGCAGTAGGTTCCCCACTATTTGTCCTTTGTCCATATACCCCGGTTAGGTGTACTTACCTTACTAGCATGACCAAGGGAAGTTTCATCTGTAGTGAAGACACCTGCTCTCACTTGGCATAAGAGAACCTCAGTGAAGCCTTGATTTGTGTTTGTAAGCTTTTAATAAATCCCTCAGTAAAGATTATTTATAGACTTTGTTTGTCACACAGCTTGCATCATCAGAACCAGAAAGGAATGGAAACAGCTGCTTCCCATTGAAGGCACCTGCTTCTCATTGACAGCAATATAGAAAACCAAAACCAGCAAGGCTAAAACTGCAGGAGATAAACAAAGCAACCTGTATGGATCGAGATCCGACCCGGAGCAGAGAACGCCCCACATCCCACCAAGATTCCAGCAGTGGCCCCCTGCTACACAGATACCAGCCAATATGTTCTTACACCATGGGCTGGCGTTTCTGGAGGTCAAGAAAACAACATGTACCCAAAGTGCAAAACACCAGCTAACGTTTAACCCCACCTCAGATGCCAAAAGAGAAGTTTTAATAATCTAGTGGGGTAAGCAAGAAGTGGTATGCAACACAACCCAAAATAAATAAATAATTAATTTCATCCTAAAGTTGATGGTGCCCCTTCCAGACTAGCCTGAAATTGGAGTGAATTATGGGAGGCTCCTGTGTTCAGAATAGTGAATGAATTAATCTATAGAAATCAATCTGTAGACTGGTGTCTGAAGGGTCAACGTGCATATTTTTGAGACTGGTTGTCAGGAACCAGATCTGAACCCAGGACCTCTGCTGTAGCTGGCGGTGGTTCTACCTGCTGAGCCACCTTAGAACCTTGGATAGTTCCTTGCCTGATCTCCTGTGTAATCCTCAGTTATACCTAATCTCTGCTGAACTCTGAATTCCTTGCTCCTCCCATGAACTTTCTATTTAAGCCATGCCTCTGCACTTCCTGTTTGCCAGATTATTGTGCTCCTGCCAATATCTTGCTTCCTTGCTCCCTCTGTGATACAATCCTCTCCTACTGCTACCCGTGTACCGACCTTTGGCTGCTGATTCACCGACTACTCTCATCGTCTCCTTCTACATACTCGATACCTTTGGCTGCTGACCTCGGCTTGTTCACTGACTACGCTTCTGCCTGCTCTTCCACTACTACCGTCTGCTTGTGTACCAAACCCGGCCTGCTATACCACTCCTGGAGTTCAGCTACTGGACTCTGAGCCTGATCCCAGAACGTGACACTGGTCTTTGAGGGTTCTTGTGCATACACTGGGGACTGGTCACTGACATGGACTGGTCACTGAAAAATGAATGCACATACAACAGAGATTAGTAACCAAGTGATTAAAGGACTAATTCATGAATTCTATAAACCCCTCAGCCCTCCCTCCCTAGACCCCTAAACTATCCCAAGCTGAACTCTCTCTCCATAGGTGCTTACTTACCTCCTCCAATGGTGGTGGCCAACCAGATAGTTTACATCCCTGCATGACTGCCTGGTACGCTAAGATAGGGGAGGAGACATATGGTATTAATGTTGATGTTGCACTTCAAGGTGGCCCCCTCCTACTTCCTTAAAAGCTGTATAAAAGTGCAAAAAAGGAGGCAAAAATAGCTTAGTAGCCCAGATCTTGATAGAGGACGCGGAAGCACAGCGCCGTATCATCTTTTTGAAGATCTGAGCTACTCAACATTCTCTGAGATCTGGCCAGAAGTAGGATGAGGTCACCCTCACCTAGGGGGCATCTGGGGAAAAGGTAAGTATATATTCTAATACCCTCACTTTCTTACATGCATTTTAGGGCGGTGGTACCTTGAATAAGTGGACCTTTCCACCAAGGTGCAAAGTCTGCATTCATTGTTGTTTTTTCAGAAGCTTGGTTGTGACTGATTTTCTTTCAAGGTCCATAATTGGTGCCAACAGGATAATCTTTCCCCCCAGGAATCTGCTTTCTTTTTGATTCCGTTGTCAACAGCTAATCTAATTTACATATATCAGACAACTAGCCCGACGCCTTTCTTAACTACTTTTACCAGCACGTCGTGGAGAGCGAAGGATGTTATAGCACCCGGATCCTGTAAATCAGAGTGGGATTAAATGAGCATCCCGACATTAATTAAATAGAATTGGTTCTGGCTGCAGCTTCTAATCTTTACTCATCCCTTTATTTTTCCAGGGTTTAGTCAGCTGTCCCCGGTAGCTCAGTATTTCATGTCTCTATCCTCTCTTGTGATCTGTCAGACATAATACGACTTTGCAAACTCAAGCTGGAAGATTAAAGTTTGCATTTACTCAGCAAGGCCTTCCAGTCCCCATTGAATGATAAAACTACCTAGGAGGACAACTTTAACCAAAAGCAATATTTCAGGTTTGGTTGGGTGCCAGGGGTTCAAATTATTACGGATGTATTACAGCGACTTCACAGGTGCAATTTCCCAGCACTAATAACTCCAGTCTCTACCACAATAACAAAGGTGTTATCTTCTTGGACGCAATTATTTGTTAATGCCCCATTTTGACAATTCCATAGGTGGGGGATGACACCATCCTTTGGTTTTATAATAGCCGCTGCCGTTGGATAGAAGTGGGAATTCGTGTGGGATGATCTCAGCCATTTGCTGTCAGAACAGACCAGGACTTGGAGGTTGGGATAGGGCTTTGGAGGATTCTACATTCCAGCAGCTAGAGCTCAGTGTTACTCTGCAGATGGCGGGCCTTGGCCCATACTCGGTGCTGAATTGTGGATGGATATGAGCATTTTAGGCTGCCATAGGCCCTTGTGGTCTTTCTCTTTAATATTTAAATCCCCCAGTAAGTTCAAGGGCCTGACTGGATAAAAATTGATTGGATTATTCAGGTAGGCCCTCATGTAATTTAGGTTTGATGAATTGTACAATCAGATTTTTATCAATAGCTTTAGGTATGCTACTGTGAAAACATGCAGAGTTATTCACAAAAGGGTGAAGAGCTTGGAGAAATGAACAATCTAGGACAACATAACGGATTCGGAAAACTTCTCCAATTCAGCTCACTTTCCAGTTCAGCTATGTTGTCCTGGATTGTTCACTTCTCCAAACTCTTCACCCTTTTGTGAATAGCCCTGATGATATTTGGTTTCCATCAGTGTGCTGACACTAGCAGCAAGTGGCAAGGGATAGATTACCCAATGGGTAGACTGGTTAGTGTATGCTGAGGTAGATGCAGGTTCCTCTGGGGTGCTGAGTCAAAGAGGCATTGGGTCCTTTCCAAAGCCATAGACAGAGATAGTGGGGATATAATTGGGTTTGTAACGTTCACAAATTTCTTCCCCCAGGTTCACCCCAATGGTGACCAAAAGGTGTTGGCAAGTGAGCAGATATAGCAGTGCCCTAAAAATACATTGCAGGCTACACAGAGGTAGCACAACCCTAGACTGGTTAAGCAGAGATAGTAGGGCCCTAGAAAGACTACACAGAGATAACAGAACACTACACAGGCTAAACAGAGATAGCAGAACCATAGAAAGGCTAAGCAGAGATAGCAGATCCTTAGACAGGATACACTGAGATATAAGAACCCTAGAAAGGCTATAAAGAGGTAGCAGAACCCTAAACAGGCTATACAGTGATAGAAGAACCATAGAAAGGCTAAGAAGAGACACCAGATCCTTAGACAGGCTACACTGAGATATAAGAACCCTAGAAAGGCTATAAAGAGGTAGCAGAACCCTAAACAGGCTATACAGCGATAGAAGAACCATAGAATGGCTAAGCAGAGACAGCAGATCCTTAGACAGGCTACACTGAGATAGAAGAACCATAGAAAGGCTACACAGAGGTAGCAGAACCTTAAACAGGCTATACAGAGATAGCAGAATTAGACATAGGCTCCATGGATATGGCAGAACCCTAGAGGGGTTGAGGTCAGGAACAAGAAGACAGTCTACCCAAAAAGCAGCCAGATCCAGAAACAAGGTCACATATAAGGACAAGCTGAGCTCAATGATAGTGGAACAGTCTGCAAAGTAAAGTAGCGAATCAGAAGCCAATCAAGTAGAAGCTGTTAGAACCAGCAAAGTAGGAGGCATACATTCAGGGACTTGAGTACTCTCCAGCTACACAACAGAATGTTCTGGCAAGTTCCTGCAGTCTCCAATTAATATAAAACAGATGCCAGTGCTCGTTAAGGCTAATGAGGTCAGATCAGAGCCTATTGCTAACAGCTGAGGCTAATCCTAAAAGTCCATTCCTACACAAACACGGAATCTCTAGACTGAACCCAGACAGAATTATACGGCTATACAGCTGCGGAGCATAAAGTGGGTGACAACTCTTTTCCGAGCCTTAAATTCGACAGGTTTTGTGTCACTGCCCCGCCTCCTGACGGCTCTGTGGGCAACCAGTAGCCATTAAAACACTGGTGATGACCACTCTGAGCTCGCTCCCTCCTTTAAGCCCACTACTCTTGCTGCATGGATTATTTCAACTTTGAGACCTGGCATGGGGCTGCCTGGTACTTAAACACATTAAACACTGAACAATAAATTCCTGTTTTAAAGTGAACTTAAGTGTGTTTTTCTACAGCCTGGAGGTGTCTTCTCAATGCCATTCATCGTTAAAACACCCGTATATAATTAACATGTTTTCATATTTCTGTGGTGTAACACTATACTAACAAACCTTCTGCTTTCCCTCTTGCACGCTGCGTTGGCTTAGATAATAACCAGCGTCGTGCTGAAAGCTTTCTGTGCGCCGCAGTTAATTGTAGTGAAGGATCTCTAGTTATACAGCGCAGTAGTAAATCCCAGGAGGAATTTCCACAATCAGACAAAACACAAACATACTACACATTCTGTAGCTGTAGACTAAGCATTGCTCCAGTTTTCTGCTGGAAATGTCACTAGCTCGTGTTATGAACAGATGACACGCTCCCATCACTTCGCCATATGATCTGTTGTGAAAGTGGACCAGGCAGCGCAGGCAGTTGTTAAGGCCACTGTTGGTGTGAGCAAGAGGCTGGAGGAGGGAATTTTGTTTCACACAGAGACAAAGCTCATATTTATAGGCTTAGGTGTCACTATCTTAGATGACCGACTTGAATTTATTCTTGTATCTATTTACTTTGCAACTACTAGATAGTGAATGCGAGGCTACACATTATAGACATCAATTTCATTGTTTGATAGCAATTTTCTATTTAAAATTATCTTCTTTCACCTTTTAATAAGCATTAACCTTCTAATCTTTATCACCTTTACCTTATGTCCCTGCTGTCACTCTCTCTCCATGATGTTTTCTTCTATCTCCTCTCACCCCCCCATGCTCTCCTTGTGTATCTCCTCGCTTCCTCTATTCACCTATGCTCTCCACATCCATCTCCTCTCTTCTCCCATGCTGTCCTCTATTTTCTGCTGTCTCCCCCCATGCTTTCCCCATCTGTCCCCTCTCTGTCACCATGTTCTTCTTGTCTATCTTTGCTTCAGCCCTATGCTCTTCTCTCTTATCTCCTCCCCATGCTTTCCTTTTATAAGTCCTCTCTTCTCCCTTGCTCTCCCTTGCTCTCCCCTGCTCTCTCCTCTTTTTTTACTGGCTCTCCTTGTTTATCTCCTCCTTTTCCTCATACTTTCTCTTTTTCTCCCTCATGCTCTCCTCTCCTTTCCTTTCTTCTCCCTAATGCTCTTCTATGCTCTTGTCTATCTCATCTCTTTCCCTCTCATCTCCCATGTTCTCCACGTCTATTTCCTGTGTTCCTCTCTTCACCTATGCTCTTCTCTTTCCTCTCTTCCACCAATGATCTTCTCATCTATCTCCACTCTTCCTCCATGTTCTCCCCATCTATCCCCTCTCTCCCCCCATTCTCTCCTTGTCTATCTCCTCTCTTCCCCCATGCTCTCCTCTACTCTGTCCTCTCTTCCACCATGATCTTCTTGCCTATCTCCTGTCTTCCCCCATGCACTCTCCAACTATCCCCTCTCCCCTTTTCTATCTCTGCTATCCCCTCCCCATGCTCTTCTCTCTCCTCTCCCATGCTTTCATTGTCTATGTCATGCTTTCATTGTCTATGTTCTCTCTTCCTCCTGCTCCCCCCTTTTCTCCCTCATGCCCTCCTCTTCTTACTTTTCTCCTTCCTAATGTTTTTCTTGTCTATCTTCTCTCATCCTCCACACTCTCATTCTCTATCTACTCGCTTACTCTCTTCACCTCAGCTTTCCACATTTATCTCCTCTCTTTCCCAAAGTTCTCCTTGTCTAACCCCCACCCCCCCCCCCCCCCCCCCTCCCGCCACCCCTCTCCTCTCCT
>NW_017308440.1:163306-167788 GCF_000935625.1 Nanorana parkeri | reverse complement strand
TTCCCAAAGTTCTCCTTGTCTAACCCCCCCCCCCCCCCCCATGCTCTTCTCTGTCCTCTCCCATGCTTTCCATATCTATGCTTTCTCTTTTCCCCCCTACTCTCTCCTCTCTTCCCCTGACTCTCCTTGTCTATCTCCTCTTTTCCCCCTTGCTTTCCTTTTCTTCCTCACGCTTTCCTTTTCTTTCTTCTCTCCTTCCTAATGTTCTTCCTGTCTATCTCCTTTCATCTCCCATGTTCTCCTTTTCTATCTCCTCTCTTTCCTCATACACTCCTTTCCTTTCCCATCATCTCCTTCTCTATCTCATCTTTTGCCCATACTCTCCCCTTCTCTCTATTCTTCACCTTCATGTTCTTCTCCTTTCTCTCCTCTCCTCTATACTCTCCTTTTCTCTTTGCTCCCCCTCCTCTCACAAGCTTTCCTCTCGTCTTCTCTCTCCTCTCAGCTTCACTCCTTACCTCCCCATGCAATCCCTTTCTCTCTCCCCTCTTTCCTGTTATTCCCTTTTTTAAATTACCCTTCCTTCCTTCCCATTCATTTTTTTCTTCTCTCCATCCCTTCCCCTCTGCCTTTCTTTCGGCCTTTTGCTTCTTGTAACACTGGCTCCCTTAGAAGCTGCTGGAATGTTGGGTCCTCCTGATACTCCCAGTAGTGAACCACCCTTAGCTGGAACCAATAACTCGCCAGCACACCAATTTAAATGAAAAGGGGCTTTATTAGGGCCAAATCAAACCCTGCATATGGAACAATGACAACACAAATCCTATCACCCCTTATAGAGTACCAATGTAAATAACAATACAGTAGTACAAGTCACCTTTATCCCCTCAAGTGGCCTGTGGAGGGCTCAACCTGAACGTACAAGGTAAATAAAAGATAACAACTAGGTTCATGAAGATGTCAATAGCAAGGTGACCTAGCTAATAGTACTTAGTCCTTACCTACACCACTGGCCAGTGGGAGAACCGATATAAAGTCTGCCAGTGGTGGCACCCATAAATTCTCATTGGTGCACTCACTATTAAAGGGACAGCATTTATAATCCACAAGAGGACGCACTTTAAGCAGGCTTGGCAGATTCTTCTTGTGGCAGCAAAGTTCAGAAACTGCAAGCAAGATTAGAACAAGCACAGGTGGCTCAAAGGCCTCTCACTACTGATTCTGCACAGGAGTCCTCCACAAGGGACAGGCCAAAGATGACACTACATGATGGGGCCCTTCCTTTCAAGCCTATGCTTGTGACTTGTGTCACTATGGATCTTCTGTCTCCTCTGGCTTAGAACCCTTCGCTTCCCTGCTCCGGAGATCACAGTAATGGCCGACTCCATGTGTACTGGCTCATGCCCTCGTGGATTCTTCTTGGGGCCTCAGGGATTTTTTTAGGGCCGCAAGCAGCTTAATCTCTTCCCTGTCCTGCAGCAAACAGCCCAGCATAGCCAACTTTCAGCAGCCACTCATGACTGGGTGGAGCTAAAGTCTGGCCATGACAGTGACCAGTCAAAATCCTTCTCTCTTTACGCTCCCTATCCAACAAAATGTCCACTGTCCCTCCCGTACTGAGGAACCTTTCTCTTCTCACCTGACAGCAAAGAATGATGAGGCCATGCAGTGCCCGCTCTTTAAATGGGCCGCCGGCCAGGGCTACATCCTTTTCTCTTTTCACCTCACCCCTCCACCATTTATCAAGCCTTTTTCTCTTCCTCTCCTTTCTTACATTTCCCTTTTATTTTCCCCTCCCCTCTCATTCCTCTGTATTTCTTTCTGTCTTGCTCCCACTTTCTCTCTCCCTCTATCTATCTATCTATCTATCTATCTATCTATCTATCTATCTATCTATCTATCTATCTATCTATCTATCTCTCTCTTTCTCTCTCTCTCTCCTCTTCTCTCTCCTTCTTTCTCTCTCAGTCTTGCTCTGTTCTGCACTCCTAACATGACACCACATCGGGGTTAGGTTTACCCCTCTATACTGTAACATCTGACTTCAATAAAAGCTCTTTGATTGATCACTTTCCTTATATCTGATACAGATGCCCTCTCACTTTCCTAATACTCGTTCTTCAGGAGCTTAGCTAGCACGCTGTCTGGATCTTATTAACTGGGCGCAATGCCAGCGCAGGAACATGTAGCCCGGCAATGATATGCAGGTCTGTTTATATCACACTACCGGCTACATAAGCGGCAGCACACAGCTGACTCCCCGATCTATGGTCATACCGGTACAGGAAGCTCCCATAACCGCCCCGCATCCCTCTATAATTTAGAGAAAAGAGATTGTGTGACGCATGCATATATGAGATAAGAGAGTACGGATGTAAGGGTAAAATGGCGGGCCGTGCATGCGCACAAACCTAGTCTTTGTGTGACTGGAAAACATGCCATAGTGCACATGCGCACGCAACCGGAAGTGCGCGGAAACACAGCGTCATTGCCGACGCAAATGACGCTGCCACCCTGATAGCCTGGCCTACAAAAACGAGCCTGCCCTTACCACATTGCTGATGGCCTTTCAGCTAAGTGTTCCTGTGTGCCGGTACTCCTGTTACCTGCTTGACCTGGTTTTTTGGACTTCTCCCTATCGATTGCTGCCTGCCCCTGACCTCCGCCTGTATCCTGGACTTTGCCTTCTGCCTTCTGATTTTGGACTTTGCTGCCCGGCTGGCCCTGACCTTTGGCTTTCCTGATCACGCTTCAGTCTCTCGAATCTGTTCCCACGCTGCCCGCCAGGTTGGAACTCTGGCTTGCTGACTACACGCTACTAGGACATCTCCTGCACGGTGTCTGTTCCCATCAGTGGCACTCGTGCTCCTCGCTGTCCTTCCGCTGTCTGTTCCCACCTCCAGGGGTGGTAGGACACAAGTCTCGGGGAAGCCTCCTCACCTTCTGGTCTCTCACCAGGTACGTGATAACGGACAAGTCGCTGCATGTATACCAGAATCAGTAATCCAACTCCAACCAAACCCTTTTTCCTACACATTAAGGTAGGGTTAGAGCCACTTCTTCTAGCCAGCATACCCAGACACACATACACCCTTCTAGCCAGCATACCCAGACACACATACACCCTTCTAGCCAGCACACCCAGACACACATACACCCTTCTAGCCAGCATACCCAGACATACATACACCCTTCTAGCCAGTACACCCAGACACACATACACCCTGCTAGCCAGCATACCCAGACACACATACATGCTTCTAGACAGCATACCCAAACACACATACACCCTGCTAGCCAGCATACCCAGACACACATACACCCTTCTAGCCAGCATACCCAGACACACATACACCCTGCTAGCCAGCATACCCAGACACACATACATGCTTCTAGCCAGCATACGCAAACACACATACACCCTGCTAGCCAGCATACCCAGACACACATACACCCTTCTAGCCAGCATACCCAGACATACATACACCCTTCTAGCCAGCATACCCAGACATGCATACACCCTTCTAGCCAGCATACCCAGACACGCATACATGCTTCTAGCCAGCATACCCAGACACACATACACCCTGCTAGCTAGCATACCCAGACACACATACACCCTGCTAGCTAGCATACCCAGACACACATACACCCTGCTAGCTAGCATACCCAGACACACATACACCCTGCTAGCTAGCATACCCAGACACACATACACCCTGCTAGCTAGCATACCCAGACACACATACACCCTGCTAGCTAGCATACCCAGACACACATACACCCTGCTAGCTAGCATACCCAGACACACATACACCCTGCTAGCTAGCATACCCAGACACACATACACCCTGCTAGCTAGCATACCCAGACACACATACACCCTGCTAGCTAGCATACCCAGACACACATACACCCTGCTAGCTAGCATACCCAGACACACATACACCCTGCTAGCTAGCATACCCAGACACACATACACCCTGCTAGCTAGCATACCCAGACACACATACACCCTGCTAGCTAGCATACCCAGACACACATACACCCTGCTAGCTAGCATACCCAGACACACATACACCCTGCTAGCTAGCATACCCAGACACACATACACCCTTCTAGCCAGCATACCCAGACATGCATACACACTGGAGCTCCTGGGCCTGTAAAGTTGGTGCAGAATAAGGAATGTACAGCACAAGTGTACAGAATGAGGCGGTGTGGAATATAACATGTAGACGTGTGCGCTGGCAATAAAATCTTGTTCAGTTTGTTTCGGATTTTTCGTTTTTCGGGATTCAGGTCCGAAATTCAACGTTTTGGGGTTTAGGTTCGGACAAATTCAAAATTTTCATTAATTTCAATGATTTTTGAGAAATAATTTTCTTGCAGCAAAGTGACATTAGAAAAAAAATGACATTTTTCTTTTCTTTATGTCTTTCATTTTTCTTAACTGTTGACAGTCCAAAGAAACAGTAAAAAAAAAGCGGTGGGGGGGTTGGATGGATGTTATGAAAGGGGGGGGGGGACGAGGGTGCTAAG
>NW_017308440.1:145639-163286 GCF_000935625.1 Nanorana parkeri | reverse complement strand
ATGTGTGTGATGAGAGGTGGAGGGGGACGAGCGTGCTAAGCCCTGTCTGATATTTTCGTTATCGGAAACTTCGGATACGGTATATTTTTAATTCGGAAATTCGGATGCATTCTTGAGGCCTAGGAAACACTTTCCGCACTTAGGAGTTCCCAGGCTAGGCGTGAGGCCTGGTGGGGTAGGCTGGACATAGGGTTGCCACCTTTTCTTCAAACGAAACCCAAACACTCTAGTGACGCATAGACATTTTTTTGGGAGAATGAGTCGCGGCTTATTCATATGTAATCCCTTCCCCTCTGCCTTATTTTTTAGCCTTTCCCTTCCTGTAACACTGGCTCCCTTAGAAGCTGCTGGAATGTTGGGTCCTCCTGATACTCCCAGTAGTGAACCACCCTTAGCTGGAACCAATAACTCGCCAGCACACCAATTTAAATGAAAAGGGGCTTTATTAGGGCCAAATCAAACCCTGCATATGGAACAATGACAACACAAATCCTATCACCCCTTATAGAGTACCAATGTAAATAACAATACAGTAGTACAAGTCACCTTTATCCCCTCAAGTGGCCTGTGGAGGGCTCAACCTGAACGTACAAGGTAAATAAAAGATAACAACTAGGGTAATGAAGATGCCAATAGCAAAGTGACCTAGCTAATAGTACTCAGTCCTTACCTACACCACTGACAGACAGGCCAAAGATGGCACTACATCTGTGGCCCTTCCTTTCAAGCCTATACTTGTGACTTGGGAGAATGAGTCGCGGCTTATTTATATGTAAATATCACAGTTGAGACTATTTTCAATGCGGGACCAGTAGTCCCTATCTTAATTTTGGTTGCCCCTGTCTGCTTGACATCTTTTGTCTGGGTTTCAGCTGCCATGAAACCCGAACACAACCTTCAAAACCCCGACTGCCCGGGTAAATCCCGGACAGGTGGCAACCCTAGCTGGAAAGCACCCCAACCTGGACTAATCCATAGCTGGAACCCGACTAGACTGAGCACATGGCAATTCCCTGTCCCAGCATGCAACACTGGTTGTGAGAACCCCAGTGATTGGTGGTGAATTGTACGCACACTCATAATGTCCTCCCATTGGTTGGCCCACACTACAGCAGAGTCACACTTCACCCAGGCAGGTAAAATCAATGCCAAAACTGTAATTAACCAGATAAATGCCAACTATAATTCAGCCAGACTGACCACAGCTCCGGCAGTCACAAAATTTCTAGTAGCCACCTCTCAAAGGGTGATAGGGGGGCTTCATGGACAAGGGACAGCTTCACTCTACCATCATCCCAAGGGGAAAGCCCCTTTAAGCAGAAGACACTCATGGAAATCTAAGCAATCAGCCTAAGGGCCGCATACTCACCAGGAATGTAAATTGAAACACGATAGATGTATACAGAAAAGTGTTTTTCACAGGAGCAGAAAAATGTTGATTTTGTAGTATATTCGCTGCATGCCTGCGACACGTTTTCACCAGAATGTTGCTTTAGAGCAGACGGAGGATCCGGAGCGGGAAGGGCGATTCTCGAAGGCTGAATTGCGGAATTTGATCAGAAAGAAAATATGTAGCAAAGTAAAAAGCGAACAACATATATACAGTGTGATATGATTACAGTTTATGTTATAAAACAAATAAGTGAGAAATAAAAACGGATTGGAAAAAAAACACATATAGATGGGGCCACACAGGCAGCCTGGGAAACTCCTGCAATAGAAGGAAACTCGTCAGCCATATTTGAGGATTGTGTGGACCACACACTGTGCAGGCGGTCTTCCCTTCACCCCAAATCTTACATTTGGTAGAAGCATTGATTTATGCTAGGTGTTCATCCTACACATGTTAAAGTGCACCCAGCGTCAGATGGATCATGCTCAGTAATGTGTCATTGTAACACCTCCAGGTATTTATTACCTTTCACAGAGATCACATGACTCGGGGGTGTAACTAGAAATCACAGGGACCTATAGCAAAATTTTGTATGGGGCCCTGTGATTTCCAGTTACACCCCTTGCAGTGCCCACTTGAGATCCCAAACGGCCCCACTGAAAGTGACCCTGGAGAGCCCACCATAGACTTTCTATGGTGGGCTCTGCAAGGTCTCAGGTGGGCTGGTCACACCTCTTACCTGTCTGCCCCGATCCGCTGTCAGCCTCCTCCAGCACCGGGACCCGCCTCCTCCTCTTTCATGGTCGCTGGCGGGCCCGCCTCCTCCTCTGTTGCCGGGCCCAGCCTCCTCCGCTGCTGACGCCGGGCCCAGCCTCCTCCTCCACAGCTGCTGCCTGTCACTGACAACTATAGGTTGTCAGTGATCTGAACAGCAGCGCGTTCCTCCTCACAGCCACCAGTGACAGCCTGCAATGCCATAGCGACCCAGGCGGCCCGCACGGCATCAGGGGGGCCCCTTTGTTCCTCGTTCTGACCAGACCCCTCTTTGCCCCCGTCCCATAGCGGCCGCCTGGGTTGCTATGACGATAGTTCCACCACTGACAGTACTCCTCCTGACAATGTCCTTATCTGCTGTTCATTCTAGAAGGACAGCACCAACTTTGAGCATCATCCAGGGTCACCACCTACTTCCTGGACTGAGATGATTGCTCAGAGATCACAGTACTTCCTCTTATAGGTATTTATTAGCTCTCCATGACAGTACTCCCCATGAATACGCCTTAATCTGCTTTTCTATCCAGAAGGAAGGCACCATCTTTGTTTGAGCATCATCCAGGGGCACCACCAACAGTCTTTTCGTTGCTGTTGTGTCACCATTGGACTTTCTCATGCTTGCAAGGTTGGCACCCCAGACAGCAATACAAAGGCTCTATCCCTTCCCCCACAAAGCTTTGGCTGGATTTACACTTTAAGTATTTCTCCAAAAATCTCTCCGTGGATTGTTCCCTGAAAATAGAACGTTCTTGCTTACCCTAATTTGATAAACAATGACCTGCTTCCTATGTCAGACCTGTAATTGGCGCCATGCTTTTATTAAAGTGCAGGGAGAGCCTTACGTCGTCTCAAAGAGCTGAAAAAAGTCAGGCGAAGGAAACCGATAAACATTTATCTGTATCGCTCCGTGAGATACGCACAGCCTTGAAATTAAATTATTCCCGGGCTGGGATATCTGTGCGGCTGGCGGAGGGGCGAGGTGCTGGGGGCTTCAAGGAACAACCAAACATGTTTAAACTGCGGTTTATAGAACTAAACATTAAATCATGATACCAGGCTGGCTGTCTGGAACCCATTATAACACTGAAATACACGCAACTGATACGCTGGAAATATTAGGACTCTGACATTCTTTACGTTGTTTGCAGAAAGAAAGCAAACAGAACCTTTTTTTTTTTCCTTCCTTCAGCGGAATTGTGTTTTCTGACTTCCAAGAAAGCCAAGACAACTTCCATTACCAATCAGTTGCTACCATTGTACAGCTGTGTTTTTTATTTCTGTGGAAATTTGAATTATTTTTCCAATGTGAAATTTGAAGGATAATCCTAATATATATATTACCCATTTATATATATATATATATACACTATATTGCCAAAGGTATCGGGACGCCTTTACACGCACATGAACTTTAACGGCATCCCAGTCTTAGTCCGTAGGGTTCAGTGTTGGGTTGGCTCCGCCCTTTGCCGCTATAACAGCTTCAACTCTTCTGGGAAGGCGTCCACAAGGTTTAGGAGTGTGTCTATGGGAATGTTGGACCATTTGTGAGGTCAGGTACTGATGTTGGAGGAGAAGGCCGGGCTCGCAGTCTCCGCTCTAATTCATTCCAAAGGTGTTCTATGGGGTTGAGGTCAGGACTCTGTGCGGCCAATCAAGTTCCTCCACCCCAAACTCCCCCATCCAGGTCCCCCTTTATGGACCTTGCTTTGTGCACTGGTGCGCAGTCATGTTGGAACAGGAAGGGGCCATCCCCAAACTGTTCCCACAAAGTTGGGAGCATGAAATTGTCCAAAATGACTTGGTGTGCTGATGCCTTAAGAGTTCCCTTCACTGGAACTAAGGGGCCAAGCCCAACCCCTGAAACACAACCCCACACCATAACCCCCCTCCACCAAACTTTACACTTGGCACAATGCAGTCAGGCAAGTACCGTTCTCCTGGATTTTGCCTCAGTATCCTGCTGCCATTTCCTGTGAGTTGTGTTACCTCTTTGTTCCTTAGCTCCCCTGGTGTCACTTTGCTCCCCGGGTTTACTAGCCTGTTACTTTTTGCATGTGTTTGTGTTTAGATGTAGTTAGCCACTATTACTTGTTTGTGGTTACTTGTGGCTGTTGGTGGGGTTATTTGTGTTATATTTTGGTGTGCATAATAAACCGTATCTAAGCTCATTGGCACTGTCTGGTGTGGTCATGCGTTTGGTCCTCCCGCCTGGGTACCTGCATGCGATGTGAGGACACCCGCTCACGATTACACCGATAGCCCTGAACCCAAAGACACTCCAACAAATGTGGTTTCATCTCAGCTCTGTACTATGGGGTGGAATGTTTCACATACTGCTAAATCTACAAAACATCTAATGTAGCGGTCTGTCGATAAGAACCATAGAGTGCACCATGGCCCCCACTGACCTCATCGAGGAGAACGCATAGATCCAGGCGAGGTGTACATTTCCATTATCAGCCTCGGCCGTAACCCAATAGCCAGATCTGTATTAGTGGAATTACTGGAGGTACATGAAACATTCCCTGAAAGTTGGAAAAAAATGTTCGCCCGGTGCCAGCGGAGGTGCGAAGGCCTTGGCGCTCCCCGGGTTCAGCGTGGATTTTATTAACATGACTGATCTCTTGTCTGCTCTCATTAAACAAAATGTAGATCAGATGTCAGTGGGAAAAAAAGAGGAATTGGAGAGAGAGAGAAATTGTTATTGTATATCACGGTCGTAAAACAAATGTATGCAATAATCTCCCATATCACAACATTCCAGAGAAATGTTTCTAGGCTGACATCACTTGTGCCGAGACACAAAAAAAAAAAGTTCTGGCTGCCTTGGGTTTCACATTGTTTTCTAATGGTACTTTAAAAGTCTTGACCTTAAACATTTTTTTATTGACTTATACTGCCTATTGTGATGGTTTCTATTCCCCCTCTGTACAGAATATGCACAAGCTGAGTGCTTGGGACCGTGCCCTCAATACCCTTCTGTCCGCTAAATAGATGAACCCTGGAAGTGTAGCCCAAGCCCCCAATGCCTCTGTGCCCACAATTGGGGCCCTACCACAGAACCTGACAGGATGGAGGTCACGTATAAGCTCAACGTGGAGAAGAAACATGACTGGAGAAACTACATGAAAAGGGGGAGGAATTGGCCTGGGAAATATGTAATAGGGGAAGCATTGGAATTTCAGATCTTACCTGATTGGTAGTTAGTATTTAGATGTGTAGGATGGAACTGCCGGAAAACATAAACCACTGGAAAGTCCGGAAAGGTAAGAAATGTTGCCCCACTTGCACACCATCATTTTAAATTAGGAGTAAATAGGATTGGATGGCAATAACAATGTCAGCTTGCAAGGTTAAGGGCAGGTTCACACCATTTTCCGGACAAGATCTGGTCCGGAAAATGGTGTGAACCTGCCCGCAGTTCCAGTGCATTCCAGACCAGACAAAATGAGACATGTAGTAATTTTCTGGCCTGGTCTGGTCTGGGACGGACTGTGCTGGTGTGAACAGAGGCCAGATATAGCATAGGGACACATTAGGGTGCATTTTGGGTCCGGAAACAATCTGGTCTGGTCTGGAGATGATCTGGAAGGGGTGGAAGAGTTGGGATTGCTACAATATAAAGGCTTATCTAATTGTTTGGTGCTTCCCTTTGGCCAGTTGCTGGTGGATCTAGTGTGTCTTGGAAAAAGTTAGACAATGTATGGTTTGGAATTGTCCTCTAGATGGTGGGGGTGCGGCCGGAGAAAGGGGTGAATCATAATGAAGCTTTTATGTTATTATCCATGCAAACTCTTATTCCTGGTAACATTTTCTGACAGTTATCACATTGTTGTTCTTGGTACAGTTATCAATTAACTGGTACTTATAGAACTGTTAAAGGGTATCTAAACCCAAAACCAAAAGAGTCATTCATTGCATCTTACCAGTATACAGATATGGTGGCTTCATGAGTTATCGAGGGTAAGAACACTCACTTACCCTACTGTATCAGGACAACAGAAACAGGGTAGGACTTTGGGCTTTGCTCCTCTGCCATTGTTCATAAAATACTGTAGAGTGATGTGATTCAATAATTGTAGCCCCTTCGCCCTATAAGTAGAGTGGTTCTATAAGTTTAGTCTAAATGAGTCTGGCTGATTTGTAGTCTGTGATCATTTGGTCATTCCCATGTGTTCTGCACCTACCTGTAGTGAGGTGTGACCCTGGCACAGAGTGGGGCAGTCAATTACAGAACATGGGAGTGTCTATGTCTCTTCAGCCAATCACTAGGAGTTTCATGGCCAGTGGTGCATGCTGGGGAAGTGCATAAAGACTTAGGAATTGCCATGTGCTCAGGGCAGTCAGTCCCCGGGCCTAGCCTGGGGGTAGGATGTACAAGGTTGGAGAAGCTAACTAGGCCTCGAGTCTGCAGTGGCCAGATGAGGACCCAGGTGTGGTCTGGAACTATCTGGGAAGGAGAACAAGAGGAACATTTTATCTGCTGGAGGTGCCAAAAGGCCAGAATAGCATGGACCTTAGGAACAAGTCTGATGTCTCTCCCAGGTAAGATTTCAAGAATACCCTCTATCCAGTCTATACCCTCTATACCTTATATCGCTCCCGGCTGCAGAAGTCTCAACTCCCGAACGCTGTGAAAGAGGAAGCGGGCACATGCGCAGTCCAGCTCACCGGAGGGGAGCGACACTGAAGCTCAGTGGACACAGCCAGGAGCGCGCATGCCGGACAGACTCCATGGCACATGAGGAGTCTACGCTGGATTAGAGGCCGGCAGCAATGCTGGACGAACTGTGGATAACCAGTGGAAGGAAAAAGCCGTTCTGATCAAGAGACATCACATAAGGTAAGTCCTTACAGAAGCTTTAGGGGGGAGGAATTCTGCCTTTAATGTCAGTGACTGGCGTCCAATTTACTGTTCACATCCCACAACCCGGGTAAGGATCCACCCCTGAGAGTGAAATGTCAGCCCCTCCTGCTTCTGGTGTTCCCCATATGCCTTTGAGGGTCAGGGGGGCGCTACATAATCAAACACGTTAAATCAAATACTTTCAATAGCATCGTAAAGAGATCAAACAAAAGGAGTTTCGGTTAAAAACAGGGGTGGACCTACCCCAATGCCTGGGCCGATGGGCTTCTGAGCAGGGTGGGGGGCTGGGGATGGGATGGGATGCTATGAGAGGTCCCTTAGGTCTGCCACTGGTTGGGAAGTACAGAAGAGAAGAATTTCAAGGGTGAATGGTGAAAGGAACAAGCGCACTACCAAAAGGTACAAATTGGGTTTCCAACAGGGCTATAGAATACTGTGTGCGGCTCTTAGAGACAGGGAGAGGAGCCCTGTGTTGGCAATAGCAGACTGTAGTGTGTTTAAGAGTCTGTCGCAAAGAAACTCAGCTGGCCAGGCTGAGCCGCTATCGGTAATTGGTATCTGCAAGTACATGCGGGGATGTACTTGTACTTGGTCCTGAAAAAGTGGAATCGGGACATCCCTACTCTTTATCAAGCTCGAGTGAAAAGTGGAGTTCCTTTGCGACAGACATCTGCACCTATGTCCTCTGTCGACCACACTACTGGGCTTCACTTGTCCAGATCTATCTTAGTGTCTCCATCGGACCATTTCCAAGGCTCTCCAGGACATCTAAAAGTGAGTCACTTTGTATTCTGTTCATCCCCAGTGTGAAACAGCATTGTTACATTCCATGATTGTTTAATTGCACTCATACAGGAGTAGCGCTCTTAAACACACTACAGTCTGCTAAATGCAGCTCTGACAGCCTCAAGTTTCAGGCATTTTAGTCTGATAGGACTGGTGTTCAGGCAGCACTCAGAGTTCAGGCATATGCCAAGGGTCAGCCACCGGATACAGAAATATCTCTAGACTCGGAAAATTGGAGTATTGCTCTATTAGGGTGGGTCCTGATAGAACAAGGACCAGATGAACGGAGGGGAAACTTAGTTTTTAGATACGCCATTGTGACAGAATGCAAAAAGAAATCTCTTAGACTTTTTCTTTAAATTGGAACTTCTCGTCTTCTCCATGAAATATGACTGAAATTCTTTCTGCATGTGTGAACGTAAGGAATGAGAAGCGCCGTCTGCAGTACATTATGGTGGCGAGCCGCGGAGGAACGCTCATGTCTGAAACTTTCCCAGGAAACTTTAATAGAAAAAATTAATGAAGAATTCCACCATCAAAGTAAACGATTCCGGATTCGTGTTCAGCCTCCGACTCTCTAATGAATCAATGGAGCTGCCGGATGATTAACCATCAATGTGGGTTTTACCTCTTCAGCCTGCGGACGCAGAATGGTTCAGCTCTGAATTATGTTGCCCGTGGAAGAATTATGCTTTTCACTAATTGCGAATCATTGTTTTTCTTTTACGTCTTTTGTCTTAATTAGAGAATTATTTCAGAGCTCTCCTGAGAAATGAGGACTGTGCTTATAAGTCCCTAAACTGATATTGGTGTTATGGGTGTGTAGCACTCTTCCGCTCTGAGCAGTGTGGAATGACCCCCAAAGCATAGTGTGGCAGGATAGCATTTAATATCTCGGGGTGGATCCTTGGCCTTCGCCCTTTGTGGGGCAAGGCATACAGTTGGGCGCCAGTCAATTTTGTCTTTTTCTAAAGTTTATTGGCTCAGCAAGCTCTGGAGTGAGGGTGAGGGGGCACAGGATACCCACAAATAGTAGTAAAATATCTCAGGTTTTCTAGTAGCAGCAAAATCGATAGTTGAACTTTGAGAGCAAC
Source organism: Nanorana parkeri (assembly GCF_000935625.1). Taxonomy (NCBI): domain Eukaryota; kingdom Metazoa; phylum Chordata; class Amphibia; order Anura; family Dicroglossidae; genus Nanorana; species Nanorana parkeri. The sequence continues at coordinate 154,369 of NW_017308440.1, read as the reverse complement.
CTTCTAATAGCAGTTCTCGCTTTGACTCTATGCCGGTATGGTACCTTAAAATGTTGAGCAATGAGGTCTCCATACAATGTCCACCAGCAGGAGATTCACCCAAGCTCTCCAGGACACTCTTCATCATAGGAGACTTCTCTGAACATGCTACATACAGGTAGCCATGTTCCACATAGACTTTCCCCTACATATGCTATGCTATACACATACATATGCTACATATAAGTAATCATCTTCTGTAGAAGACTTTCCTTGAGATGCTCCATACAGATAGCCATGTTCCATAGTAGATGTTCCCCACGATGCAACATACAGGTAATCATCTTCCATAGAAGACTTTGCCTGAGATGCTCTATTGTCAGGGTACAGTGCACTGGTGTCCTCACACCGCGTGCAGGTACCCACACGGGAGGACCAAATACGCAACCACACCAGAAACTGCCACTGAGCTTATATACGGTTTATTATACACACTAAAACATAAAACACAAATAACCCCACCAACACCCACAAGTAACCACAAACAAGTAATAGTAACTAACTAAATGAAAACACAAACACATACAAAAGGTAAAAGGGCAGGTAAACCCAGGGTGCGAAGAATCACAAGGGGGGCCAAGGGTCAAGGTACAGGAACAATGAGGTATAAGGACTCAGCAACAATACTGAGCCAAAGTCCAGACTGCAGGGAGGGATTAAATACCCTCCCAGGGAGCACCAGGTGGTGGATAATTGCTGGCAGCTGGGGGACACCCGCAGGTGAGCACTGGAGTTGCAGGTTCCAGCACCACCCAGTGGTGGTCTGGTACCTGGCAGCTCCTGGCTGCCTGAAAACACCTGCAGGTGAGGGCAGGAACTGCAGGACATGGTTCCGGCACCACCTGGAGGTGCTATGGTCCCTGACATCCATACAGCTAGCCATCTTCTATAGCAGCTTCTCCGTAAGTTGTTCCATACAGGTAATTATCTTTCATAAGAAGAATTCCCTAAGATGCTCTATACCCGTAGCCATCTTCCATAGAAGACTTTCCCTGAGATATTCCATAGTAGACTTTCAATAAGAAGCTCCATAAAAAGTAGCCAACTTCTATAGCAGACTTTTCTTAATATGCTCTGTACAGGTATCTTCAATAATACTTTACTTAAGGTGCTCCATACAGTCAGCCATGTTCCTGCTCTAGCTCTCTTCTGGGTGTACCTTTCTGAAAATAACTTGGGTTCCTTAAAGGAGAACTATGGGGTTAAGTCTTTTCCCCATAGTTCTCCTTAGGGTAACGGGAGGACACAAACTAGCGTCCTCCCGTCACCCTAAGCTCAGTATATAGGGAGCTGGTGCTCGCGGTATACTGAGACGCCGCAGCTGAAGCGGATCCCGACAATTGTGTCGGGATCAGCCCAGCTGCGTGACTGACAGCTGGCTCTGCTTATCTAGAGGCAGAGCCAGCTGTACCCGCCCCCTCCGCATACGGGGAGGGGGGAATCCAGCCCCTCCCCTGTCACGGCAGAGAGCCGTGACAGGATCGAGAGGTGAGCGAACGCCGGTATGTGTTAGCTCACCTCCCGATCTACTGAGCCGACCTGTGACAGTCTCATTGTCACAGGTCGGCTAGAACTATGAGGTGAGTGAAAAGCACGCCCCTCATAGTTCTCCTTTATGACTTCAGCACCTGCCACCAACTGTGGCAAGGCCCAATAAGAAGAGATCTCACTGTGGCCGCCTCACCAGTCAAAAACCCAGGATGGAAGACCCCTCTTCACATTTGGCATCTTTACCAGGGTAAAGTCCAGGAGGGAATCACTTCTAGACAGTTGCTCCAACTAGTTATCATCTCGCCTCAGCTCACATCACTGCACCAAATCCCTCAGTGATTGGCAAAGGCAGATAAAACGCACAGAGGTAAACCTTCATACTGGATCACAGCAAAGATATGGTAAGAAATACATAAAGATCAGCAAGATTCAAGAAGAATACCCATGACTTGTATTCAGACAATATCTACTATTCCCGGAGTTCAGCTTTAAAATAACAGTCACTAATAAGAAAACTGGGTATGAGGTCAGATCACATGACCTCAGGAGCTTCCTTTCACATCTCTGCTCTCTCCATCACTGAAACCTCTCTGCACAGTACATTCTGTGTATGGAGCATCTACCCTCTGTGCAATAGTTTCCTATCAGCCAGCTGCTGAGGTAAAAATATCCCTCCGTGACTCGAGGGAAGGACCCTCTGCCCCTCTACTAGTATAGACTGCAACATCTTTAAGCGTATGTTAAGGCAAAATAATAAAAAAACAATACATCTCTGCATTATATCATGCACATTTCCTTGTATTTAATGCATGTAGGGCTCATCTACAGCAGCAGAAGCAGTGTTGGGCTTGCTGTAATGTATCCAGGTCCAGATTTACTCTCTCTGCTGCCTCAAGGCCAGGTTCCTCAATGCACCCCCTTTACCCGCCAACCCCCCCATGGAGAATGGCAGACCTGCAGGCTGCATACAAGTGATCTCGGCGACATCACCGGGATCACTTATACAAAACAAGCGGCGGCTTCCCTGCTGTACATTTAGCCCTGCTTGCCCAAAGCTGTCACGATCTGGGATCAGGCTCAGAGTCCAGCAGCGGAAGCAGCAGGCAATTCGTAGTCAAACAGGCCGGGTCCGGTACACAAGCAGACGGTAGAAGTATAGGAGCAGGCAGAAGCATAGTCAGAGATCAAGCCGAGGTCAGCAGCCAAAGGTATCGGGTATGAAGCAGAAGACGATGAGAGTAGTCGGTGAATCAGCAGCCAAAGGTCGGTACACGGGTATGAGAGGATTGTATCACAGGAGGAGCGCAAAAAGTCTGGCAAACAGGAAGTGAGGAGGCGTGGCTTAAATAGGAAGTTCAAGGGAGGAGCAAGGAGTTCAGAGATTAGGTATAACTGAGGATACACAGGAGATCAGGCACAGAGCTAGCTAAGGTTCTAAGGTGGCTCAGCAGGTAGAACCACCGCCAGCTACAGCAGAGGTCCTGGGTTCAGATCTGGATCCTGACAAAAGCAGGGCTAAATGTAGAAAACAACTACCCGCCCGGCGTCCAGAACTGCATGTCCCGGGCATCAGGAGACAGGAATTCCACACCCCTGCTGCCCTAAGGCCAGGCCTTTGGTTGGCCCTGTGGGAAATCCGGCCCTGAATGTATCACAACACAAAGAGTTATATAGAAGTTTAAAGAAAAAGATACAATGCATTGCACAGCTGTGACTATTCATATAATGCACAATCCATGCATTATATGCAAGGTAACTCGTGTAACATAAATTACTGTGTTGCGGTGCAATTCTTTTTTAAATAGCACCCCAATGCTTTAAAGCAGAGGTGGGGAACCTCCGGCCCTCCAGCTGTGGTGAAGCTACAAGTCCCATGATGCATCTGTCTTTGGGAGTCATGCCTGAGGCTGTGAGAATCTTGCAATGCATCATGGGATTTGTAGTTTCACCACAGCTGGAGGGCTGGAGGTTCCCCACCCCCTGCTTTTAAAGCAATGCACCTGTAACGCACAGCAACACACGACTCAATATTACATTTTCAAACATCTCGCCATAAATATGTATTTCTATAGAAAATTGTTGAACAAGCATTCAAGAAATGAAGAGAAAGATATTTACAACTGGCTAATGGTGTTTTTTTTTACGAGACACGTCGGTGACAAGAGCAGATTTCCCCTCCCACTTTGGAGAGAACTTCTTTCAATTCCTGCTTGTTCTCTATGACAGGAAGGTCGGGGGAAATGTTACCACGACAGTAGAAGTGATTTGTTTCTGAAGATTCGGGGAAACAACGCGATGTAACAGCCTTTGAACGCGGGATGATTGTTGGCGCTCGGAGCCATGGAGCGAGTATCAGCAAAACAGCAGAATTCGTTACATGTTCAGGAGCGGCTCATTGTTAAAGGGGTTAAAGACCGGACTGTCAGCCGAAAATCTGGGTCTGAACGTCCGAATTGTGGCCGTCAGCGACTAGTCAATGTTAGGGGAGAACGGGGGAGGGGCAAGACATAATAATCTGGCCACTCAGTGTAAGTCCATATACCTGTGAAGGCATAACCCTCCATATACCCAAGGGGCATAACTAGAAATCACAGGGCCCCATAGCAAAATCTTGTATGGGGCCCTGTGATTTCTAGATAAGTCCACCTGATAACCCAAACAGCCCACCTGAGGGTGACCCTGCAGAGCCCACCATAGACTTTCTATGGTGAGCTCTGCAGGGCCTCAGGTGGGCGGTCAAGCACTCTTACCTGTCTGGCCGATCCTCTGTCCGCCTCCTTCTCCTCCACGATCGCTTGCGCCTCCTCTGTCACTGGGCCCCACCTCCTCCATCGCCGGGCCCGCCTCCCCATCACTAAAACCTGCCTCCTTGATGGCTGGGCCCCGCCTCCTCCATCGCTGCCGACGACGGGCCCAGCCACCTCCCCCCGAAGCTGCTGGTTGTCATTGACTCAGCAGCTGTGAGGAGGTACGCGCCGCTGCACATGTCAATGGCTGCGTGTTTCCCCTCACAGACGCCAATGACAGCCAGCAGCCTGAAATGCCACAGCGACCCAGGCGACCCGCGCGGCATCAGGGGGATGTCCTGGCAGGGCGCCCCTGTGCCCCCGGGCCCCATAGAGGCCGCCTGGGTCGCTATGGTGATTGTTACGCCACTGCATATACCCTTTCTGGTCTAGCGTGTATTTGAATTCAGGTGTAATGTCACTATGTTGTAATGATTTTTCATTTTTCAGGAACGGTCTAATAGGACGACCTGGAACTGTTGCCATTTTGTAACAATATGGCCACTTTGAAGTAAAATAAGATTACGCCTTGCAACATTGTATGTGAAGGTTCCCGTTCATCCAGGTCGTGGTATATCTGTTAACAATAAACTAAGGCAACATTAAACCTTTGCGGTTCTTTTTCTTGTTTATGGGGGTCAGAGTTACTATATAAAAAACTTCTTTTACTCTTTATTTTTTTACATTTCCTCGTTCTCTAGCGGTATACAGTACTGATGGCTTCGATGTTCGAGTGGTGCAAGAGTTCAACTCGAACATTGGCAGTTTGTGTGTTCGGCGAACACACGAACTATCAGTGCGTTTGGCAGGCTATTCGGCCGCCGAGCTCCCAGTAAGCCTCTGCGCACCGCACAGTGCCTTGCGAAGGCCTGATTGGGTAAAGCAATGCACCTGACCACAGGTCAGGTGCATTGCTTCACCCAATCGCACCTCATTGCACTGTGAAAACCATGATTGGGCAAAGTAATGATGACTTTGCCCAGTCATAGCTCACACAGCTAAGTCCTGTCAGGTGCCGGACAAATGTAAACAGTTGGGTGGAGCTAGCTAGCTGTCAACGCTAGCTCCGTCCAATTGTTTATATTTTGCTGGCATCTGTCAGAATGCCATTCTGCGGTTGGAGATTGTTGCGAGCGGGCGGGTTGGCGGGCACCAGGTTTTTTTTTCCCATTATATCTATTTATTTATTTTGTTTCATTTTGTCGAGTCGTCGTCATCGTGGACAATGCTGGACGCCATGATTGACCCTGGATTATGTCGGTGGATCCATTTTATTGGTAGCTGACTGCTGTGGCGGCACCCATATGTGCACAGCCATGGCCATGCCCGCACCTAGTGGTGTGCGTCCATAGACCACGTCCCCATCTTTGCAGTCACAGCTTGACTGATGGCAGAAGGAGCATGTGGCTCCTATGCCCTCAGTACCTCAATCACGCAGCTGGGTGGATCCAGACAGTAATGTCGGAATCCGTCCTGGCTGCGACGGTCTCAGTATACCGCCAGCTGCAGCTCGCGGTATACTGTGCTTTGGGTGACGGGGGGACTCCTGTTTGTGTCCTCCCGTTACCCTTAGGAGAACTATGGGGGAAAACACTGACCCCATAGTTCTCCTTTAAGGCAACTAGACTTGCTGCATTTTTCTTGAAGACATTTAGCTGCTCCTCCCACTAGTGTCCTGTGGCCGCCGAGGGAGCCTGGCAGTGCCATCTCATTGCAGCCGGATCCAATTACCCCTGTGGGCCCAATAAAGCAAGATAAGTCCTCATTAAATATTACACACAAAAAAAAGAAATATCAGCGGAGGGGAAGGAATGGTTCCAACCTGGGAATTGAATTCATCCCATCGAATGATATTATCTGGTGGAGTTGAACCGTGCAAATTAAAAGGGGTTTAGCATTAAGTGTTCATGGCACGGAGACTAAGTACCTGCGAGCCGCTTAGAAAGGCTTAAATCTAAATTTGTACAAATCATGCCTCTGGGCCGGGCCGGCTGGCACTGCCAGGCAGATGGGCGGCTGGAGTCCCATGGGGCAGCCAGGCAGAAAAGTCATTGAATGTACTCAGATGACTCCGACATGGAGGCCGAACCAGAGGACTCCACTGTCCCCAAATTCCAAGGGCAGCCACCGAGTAAAATGAAAAAAAGAAACCTTTTTTTTATATATTTGTTCAGGTCTACCTTTTATATCTGACCTCCATCCTTCCCTTCAATCTTCTATCTGACCTCCGTCCTTCCCTTCAGTCTTCTATCTGACCTCCGTCCTTCAGTCTTCTATCTGACCTCCGTCCTTCAGTCTTCTATCTGACCTCCGTCCTTCAGTCTTCTATCTGACCTCCGTCCTTCAGTCTTCTATCTGACCTCCGTCCTTCAGTCTTCTATCTGACCTCCGTCCTTCAGTCTTCTATCTGACCTCCGTCCTTCAGTCTTCTATCTGACCTCCGTCCTTCAGTCTTCTATCTGACCTCCGTCCTTCAGTCTTCTATCTGACCTCCGTCCTTCAGTCTTCTATCTGACCTCCGTCCTTCAGTCTTCTATCTGACCTCCGTCCTTCAGTCTTCTATCTGACCTCCGTCCTTCAGTCTTCTATCTGACCTCCGTCCTTCAGTCTTCTATCTGACCTCCGTCCTTCAGTCTTCTATCTGACCTCCGTCCTTCAGTCTTCTATCTGACCTCCGTCCTTCAGTCTTCTATCTGACCTCCGTCCTTCAGTCTTCTATCTGACCTCCGTCCTTCAGTCTTCTATCTGACCTCCGTCCTTCAGTCTTCTATCTGACCTCCGTCCTTCAGTCTTCTATCTGACCTCCGTCCTTCAGTCTTCTATCTGACCTCCGTCCTTCAGTCTTCTATCTGACCTCCGTCCTTCAGTCTTCTATCTGACCTCCGTCCTTCAGTCTTCTATCTGACCTCCGTCCTTCAGTCTTCTATCTGACCTCCGTCCTTCAGTCTTCTATCTGACCTCCGTCCTTCCCTTCAGTCTCCTATCTGACCTCCATCCTTCCCTTAAGTCTTGCACAGTTGTACCGGCTCCTCTTCTTCTGATATCACCGCACTCTGGAAGCTTCTCACAATGTGCATTAGAAGCTGCAGCAAGTCAGGTAGAGCCCGCCTCATTTCCTTGAGGGAAGATATCCAGCATCTAACAATTCCTGGTATTTCCTGCCATGAAAGTCTTTGTTCACACACTTCCCTTTATTGGGTGACAACACACTTTCCCTGTCTCCCAGTTGTGCTCCTCTGTTGTCACCCTGTCACATGGGCTTACGATGGAGACTGCGAGTGGCCGTTTCAGCACACAATACACAGACATAGTTTGCCTTCAGCTGCATTCAGCTTCCATATGCATAGGTGCCAACTGTCCCAGATTTGCTGGGCAATCCCACATCCTCGTCCTGATGGTGCTGTGTCCTGGTCCATGTCCCGGGATGGCAGTGTCACTTGTTATTTGAGTTACTGGAAAGACCTGTGGCAGACTGTGGTTGGGGTTATCTGTGTCCAGGGTAAGCACCATTATTAGACTTGGTATTGGCTTCTTGCAGTCCTTGCACAGCAGAGCTCAGACAGGAAGATTAAGAAGATGCCCAGGGAGCCAATCAGCTTTGTTGCGGCGTCCATGTGCTAACAAGGAGCATGCTGATGGAAGTAGAAGGCGGAGATTAGACCATCAGTCCATCTTCTTTTCCTTTCACTGTCCACTCACAGGCTGGGGGAGGGACTAGACCTGTAAGCGTAACTGAACCACAGCAGACAAAAATCCCCTGCTGTACATTGTGGCAGAAATGTGTAAATCCCAGGACTGGATGGACAGACATACGTGAACTAACCCCACTGCTGTGCATTAGCTGTTTGCCTGGAGTTCGGATTTAAAGGAGAACTATGGGGTTAGGACTTTTCCCCATAGTTCTCCATAGGGTAACGGGAGGTCACAAACTAGCGTCCTCCCGTCACCCTAGGCTCAGTATATAGGGAGCTACTGCTCGCGGTATACTGAGACGCCACAGCTGAAGCAGATCCCGACAATTGTGCCTGGATCCGCCCAGCTGTGTGACTGACAGCTGGCAGAGAGCCGTGACAGGATCGAGAGGTGAGCGAACGCCGGTATGTGTTCGCTCACCTCCCGATCTACTGAGCCGACCTGTGACAGTCTCATGGTCACAGGTCGGCTAGAACTATGAGGTGAGTGAAAAGCACCCCCCTCATAGCGCTCCTTTAAGGTTTTTGTCATCTAAAAAACTGGCAGCAGAGTCACACGTGTTGTGCCCCCCCACCCCACGGATTCTTGCAGAGAGGGGTAGCCCGTGTTCCGGATTGCTGAGACTGTGGGAATCACAACCTCGTGTTGTTTATTTTGGCTCGGCATGCACGGTAATAGATCTCGATGCCATTAATTAGCCACTTTACGGCCGCGCTTATTC
>NW_017308440.1:144981-145602 GCF_000935625.1 Nanorana parkeri | reverse complement strand
GGAATAAGGCGGCGGTAAGAGGCCGCGCCGAGATTACCCCGGTGTAAAACACAGCGGAACGGATATTAATAATATTTAATGTTGGGGAGGTGACAACTGATGTGTTGCTCTTAGCTCGTTCTCCGCAGTTCACCAGTTCCTCCTCCCGGGAATTCCATCAGCTGTTGGGAAACGTACTTGCAATGTAATGCGGGAGGAACGGCAACAATAATACATTAAAAATGTAGATAGACACACACTATATTGCCGAAAGTATAGGGCCCCTCCTCCTCCAAATCATTGGATTCAGGTGTTCCGTGACATTTCCTTCTACTAAATATTCCGCGGTCACCTGTTACTGGGATTATAACAAAGTGGAAGCAACTGGGAACAACAGCAACTCAGCCAGGAAGTGGTCGGCCACGTAAAATGACAGAGCGGGGTCAGCGCATGCTGAAGCGCACAGTGCGCAGAAGTCGCCAACTGTCTGCAGAGCCAATAGCTACAGACCTCCAAACTTGGTGTGGCCTTCAGATTGGCGCAACAACAGTGCGTAGAGAGCTTCATGGAATGGGTTTCCATGGCCGAGCAGCTGCATCCAAGCCGCACATCACCAAGTGCAATGCAAAGCGTGGGATGCCG
>NW_017308440.1:136578-141795 GCF_000935625.1 Nanorana parkeri | reverse complement strand
GCCCCTTAGTTCCAGTGAAGGGAACTCTTAAGGCATCAGCATACCAAGACATTTTGGACAATCTCATGCTCCCAACTTTGTGGGAGGAGTTTGGGGATGGCCCCTTCCTGTTCCAACATGACTGCGCACCAGTGCACAAAGCAAAGTCCATAAAGACACGGATGGGGGAGTTTGGGGTGGAGGAACTTGACTGGCCGCACAGAGTCCTGACCTCAACCCGATAGAACACCTTTGGGATGAATTAGAGCGGAGACTGCGAGCCCCTCCCCCAACATCAGTACCTGACCTCACAAATGGTCCAACATTCCCATAGACACACTCCTAAACCTTGTGGACGCCTTCCCAGAAGAGGCGGAGCTGTTATAGTGGCAAAGGGTGGAGCCAACTCAATACTGAACCCTACGGACTACGACTGGGATGCCATTAAAGTTCATATGCGTGTAAAGGCCGGCGTCCAGGCCCAGATTCCCCACAAGGCCACCGAGGGCAGGCCGAGGGGCGACAGGGCGCCGAGGGGCGGAAGCGACGTGGAGTCCTCCGACGCGGCCGGGCTGTAAGTTGCTTTCTACATTTAGTGCTGCTTTGGGAGGCAGGACTAAATGTAGTGTGGGGAATCCGCTCGCTCGTTAACAAGTGATTGTGGCGATGTCGCCGCAATCACTTGTAAAATGTGTGCTGCCGTCCGTCCTCCCCCACCTTCCCCCCCAAACTACCTCTCTCTGCTGGCTCTGTCTTCGGGACTCTGTCCTCCCCCCGGCCCCCCAGTAAGTCTCCTGTCCCTGCCGCCGATGTATACAGTGAGAGGGGAGAGCTGTGCTCTTCCCATCTCTTTAAAATTAAAAATAAAAAAAGTAAGAAAAAAGAAACAAAAAAAATTAGAACTAACCCTGCCGCCCCTGCCATCCGGTTGCCATTCTCCGTTGACTTGGGAGGGGGGTTCGGTTGGCGGAGAGGGGGCGCATTGCGGAACCTGGCCTTGGGGTGGCAGGGAGAGCAAATCCGACGTCCCAATACTTTTGGCAGTATAGTGTATATCAGATCATCTTGATTGAGACACCAGAGATTGTTAATCCGGGGAATATCCGATTGCCTTAGGAAGGATTTTTTTTTGTTACAAATTAAACCGTGATTTATAATGGTTTTTCTGCCTTCCTCTCAATCATCTGTGGACAGCTGTACGTATAGGGCTCTGTTTATGGGGGTTTTGGGACATTTTTCAACCGGACTAACAATGTGACTATAGTGTTTTTTATTTAATACCCATGGCTCAGTTTGGGAGCCATGTGTATTAAATATGGGTATTAGGACAAAATCTCCCCAACTGTGCTAGGGCCACAGCCATTAAGGAACTTGATTGAACCCTGGTGTCCAACCTGTGACCCAGGAGCTACATACAGCCCTTTGACACTTGCTCTGTGGCCCTTTTCATGACCCAGTAGAGGAAAGATTAACCTGTAAGAGGCTATAATGACAGTGATCTCTAGCAATCTCCTGTAGCATGTCCTTAGTTCCAGGCTATCGCGTGTAGTATGTCTTTAGCCTCCAACCACCCCTGTTGCATGTCTACAGTCTGTGACCATCTCCTCTAGTACGTGTGAAGTTACATAGTTACATAGTATTTGAGGTTAAATAAAGACATATGTCCATCAAGTCCAACCTATTGTGTGTGTGTGTGTGTGTGTGTGTATAGGTCCCTGAGTGTTCTCATTCTTAGGAGTATCTGTACCCTTGTACATTACGGTCTCTCAGGAAATCGTCCAAAAGCTTCTTGAATGATTCCACACTATTTGCTGAAATCACTGCTTGAGGCAACGGGTTCCAGACCCGTCTTCTGTTGAATACTGAATATTATGTCCAACGCTTTGGAGCTGTTGGGGAATGGGGGGCACAGTTGAGGCCACCTACACCTTGTAAGTTGGCAACCACTAAGACAAGAGTATCCAAAACAAAAAAATAGAGTTTGGGTAAAGTTCCTATTTACACTTCAACCCAAACTTTGTCTATTAGAAGTGCCCCCATTTGTAAATGGCAATGATCACCCTATCCACCCCTCCACGCCTCCGGACTCCAGCATTAAAAATATTCTTACCAGTGGAGTAGTGTTCCTGTATGGGGTGTTTTCACACACTTGTCAATATGCTGGTTGTCTCGGCACTTTTCCCCCCCTCTGGCCAAAAGGCTCGATGAAAAATGCCACGAGTAATTCAGTTTTTACATAGCTCATAAAATAAGCAAGGAGGAGTCAATTTATCTGTCACCACCTTCGTAGCGACACCTTCTTTAATGACGGCAGTACCATTCCACCATCCACTGGATGACATGCCGGATAAAATGTCCCTCCAGAGCTGTTTACACAACTTTCTGCCTTAACGAGAGAGAGAGAGAAAGAGGGAAAGAGAGAGAGGGAAAGAGGGAAAGAGAGAGGGAAAGAGAGAGAGGGAATGAGGGAAAGGGAGAGAGAGGGAATGAGGGAAAGGGAGAGAGAAGGAAAGGGAGAGAGAGGGAAAGAGAGAGAGAGGGACAGCGAGGGAGAGAGTGAGAAGGAGAGAGAGGGAAAGAGAAAGGGGGAAAGAGAGGGAGAGAGAGAGAGCGGGAAAGAGAGAGAGAGACAGAGAGAGAGGGAAAGAGAGACAGAGAGAGAGAGAGCGGGAAAGAGAGAGAGAGACAGAGAGAGAGGGAAAGAGAGACAGAGAGAGAGAGAGGGAAAGAGAGAGAGAGGGAAAGAGAGAGAGAGGGAAAGAGAGGGGGAGAGAGAGAGAGCGGGAAAGTGAGAGAGAGAGTGGGAAAGAGAGAGAGAAAGAGCAAGAGAGAGAGATATTTCTGAGATTATTAAATTAATCTATACGCCTATTTCATAGTCACATATCCATGCAGTGGTATCTCATGGCTCATTTTCTCACATTTACCTTTTTATTCTTAGCTGTTAATATAGTTTCATTCTGTTGTAGCTCTATTGGCTAATTGACTGGAAAGAGTGACTCTGACCCCTTCCTGAACCTTTAATCACAGAAAGAGAAACAAAAAAAAACATAAAAAATATCAAGTAAAATATATTTTATGTAATATATTTATGAAACAAAATCATTGTAGTTTCAATTATAATAAAAATTAATTGTACTAGTGATTTGTGATTTGTCTGATCTACTTTGACGAAGCATTGGGCGTAGCATAGGGCTAGCATTTCCATTACAAGACCCCCACCAATATTAGACATGTAAGCTCTCATTCACACTAGAATCGGCCGGCACGTACAGCTCCGTGCTGCGTGCAATGGCCGTATCGGGCAGCTCCCGGGAAGGACAGGTGCTGTGTGTGATTAGAACGCAGCCCCTGTCCTTCTCTATAGGAGTATGCGGCCGTACGCCGCCCTACGCTCGCCCCAAGTGCAGGTCCGTATAGGTGCGGGTGTCCCGGCTCGCACGCAGACAGGATCCATCCTGTCAACATATGAGTACGGACACCCACACGGATGTGCAGGGCGGGTGAGCGTACGGCCGCGTACTCCCATAGTGAAGGACGGGGGCTGAGTACTAATCACACGCAGCACCTGTCCTTCCCGGGAGCTGCACGATACGGCCGTGTACGGAGCTGTACGGGCCGGCTTTTTCTTGTGTGAATGAGGCCTCAAGGCTCACAAAATTTAATTTTTTGGATAATAATTTGGATCAATACAAATTTTTAGTTTTTAGGTTCGTATCGATTCGAATCTATGCGGATAGAGTTTAGCATATTGTTAAACGTGAAAATTGAGAAAAAAAACAGCCTGGTCTGGTAGGACCAGTAAGGGGGTAACAACTACCCCTTACTCATTCATGATGACGGGGCACCTACCTACCTACCTATAACTACCCCTTGCTCATTCATCAAGGGGGCACCCAGATTCAGGTAAACCCCCCTGCCCGCAGACCCCCACATCCACTGGCGCAGGGCTGGGGGGAAGAGGCCTTTGTCCTAATCAACATGTGGACAAGGTGCCTTGCCACCTTGCCCATGTTGAGGGCATGCGGCCTGGTTTGGTGCAGGCGCAGGCTTGCCATGCCGCTTGCTCAGATCAAGGGTCTTGGTCATCTTATTCAGTACTGGTCATCTTATTCCATACTGGTCATCTTAGTCAGTACCATTAATTTTATTCTGTACTGGTCATCTTATTCCATACTGGTCATCTTTTTCCATACTGGTCATCTTCCGTACTGGTCTTCTTAGTCAGTACTGATCATCTTATTCCATACTGGTCATCTTATTCCGTACTGGTCATCTTCCATACTAGTCATCTTAGTCAGTACTGATCATCTAATTCTGTACTGGTCATCTAAAGCCCCGTTCCCACTGCGCGATATGCAAATCGTGCGTTTGTCGCGCGATTTGCATATTGCACGACATTGCGAGATTTGCCGCGCGATGTCGCGTTCAAGCTTGCATTGAGCAAGCTTGAATCGCGGCTAAATCCGCTCCAAAAAGGGTCCTGCTGTAGCGACACACGACCCGCGACAGCAGGACCCTTTGCCCCATTGGATTGCATTGGAGCGCGATATCGCGCGATAAATCGCTCAATGTGAACGGGGTCTTATTCTGTACTGCTCATCTTCCTTACTGGTCATCTTAGTCAGTCCTAGTCATCTAATTCTGTACTGGTCATCTTATTTCGTACTGGTCACCTTATTCCATACTAGTCATCTTCCGTACTGGTCATCTTCTGTACTGGTCATCTTATTTTGTGCTGGTCATCTTATCCCGTACTAGTCATCATAGTCAGTACTGGTCATCTTCCATTACTGGTCATCTTATTCCATACTGGTCATCTTACTCAGCACTGGTCATCTTTGTCCATACTGGCCATTAGAATTGGATATTTGGACAAAATTCTGGAAAAAAAATTTGAATTCATTCCGATTCGGATTGCATTTAAATTCGGAAATTCCGATGTATCCAAAATTCAAATAAATTCAAATTCGGAAATTCGGATGCATCCGAAAGTCCAAGTTTAAAGAAATTCATCCGAAATTCAATTAGGAACAAAATGAAACTTATGTGTCTAATATGGAGTATTAGACACATCGTCTGCTCGTCTGCTCGTCTGTGACGAGCAGACGGTGGAGCCCGACGAGCAGCTTCCCGGCCGGCCGTTGTAATTACACGGCCGGCCGGGAGCTTTACAGTCAAGCGATCGAGCGTCTCCAGAGACGCTCGATTGCTTCTTTCAGAAGCCGTCACTGCCGT
>NW_017308440.1:122788-136459 GCF_000935625.1 Nanorana parkeri | reverse complement strand
AATGCAGGAAGTGATGTATATTACATCACTTCCTGCATTCAGTGTCACTCTCCAGCTAGAGAAGCTGATGAAGCCGATCTCTGATTCCTCAGCTTCTCTGGAGGCCCCTAGGTGACATTATCGGTCTTGGAGACCCCTGATGTCTCCATAAAGAGGACCTGTCATGTAAATTGGCTATCCCATAGGGGGCTTCTTAGCCCCCCATGTGATAGCAATAAAGTTGTATGTAAAAAAAGTAATACAACAATGAAAGATTCATAAAAAAAATAAAGAAGCATAACATTTATTTTTTTAAACATTTTTTCTAAGTCCACGCCCCCCTAATACACACGCATATATGCGTCAGGTGCGCCTACGTGCCGCACATGTTGCATATCGCCGCAAACGGAGTAAGAGCAATAATTTTAGAGCCATTAAGGCCGGGTTCACACCTGGGCGTTTTACAGCGCTGATCGACGCGTCGGAACGTGCTGAAATACGCCCTACGCCCAAAGAAGTACAGGAGCTTATTTGGGGCGTATCTCCGCGCGTATCCATTATGATACAGCCGGATAGCCCTCATAAACGCGCGTTTGACGCGCGTTTTGTGGGCTGCAAATCGCGGTTAAAACATGCACCGCAAAACGCGCGTCATACATGCATATTTTGAACGCCTAGGTGGGAACCCAGCCTAAAGGAGAACTATGAGGGGCGTGCTTTTCACTCACCTCATAGTTCTAGCCGACCTGTGACTATGAGACTGTCACAGGTCGGCTCAGTAGATCGCGAAGTGAGCGAACACATACCGGCGTTCGCTCACCTCTCGATCCTGTCACGGCACAGAGCCATGACAGGGGAGGGGCTGGATTCCCCCCTCCCCGCTCCGATCCGCCAGCGCTGACTGACGGAACGGACGGGGGAGGGGGCAGGTACAGCTGGCTCTGCCTCTAGATAGGCAGAGCCAGCTGTCACTCACGCAGCTGGGTGGATCCAGACATAATTGTCGGGATCCGCTTCAGCTGCGGCGTCTCAGTATACCGCGAGCTGCAGCTCGCGGTATACTGAGCTTAGGGTGACGGGAGGACGCTAATTTGTGTCCTCCCGTTACCCTAAGGAGAACTATGGGGAAAAGCCCTAACCCCATAGTTCTCCTTTAATCACTGATAACACTAAACTGATGAACAGTAAAAGCGTTTTAATCGTCACCTATGGGCGTTTTTTGCGATTTTTGCGGGCGCACGCAATTTAAGGCTTGACATGTTTGGTGTCTATTTACCCGACGTGACCCTGACTTTTATGTTTTACTAAAAATATGGGTAAGAATAAATGTTTTATAACATAACGTAGGGAAACTTTTTTGTTTTTTTTTACATTTATGGTACTTTTTTAATTATATAGTAAAAAAAAATACCCCCCGTGGTGATTATATACCTCCAAAAGAAAGCTCTATCTGTCCCCAAACTTTTTTAACATAAATTGCAAGGCTATAGTCCGGTCATGCTGACTGGTGAAATTTTTGACTGACTGGTGAGACACATATATATATATAACATATACACTTAGATACATATGTCCTTTAAAATTCTCAGGTTCCGGGTTCTCCTGTATGGATATATTAATAAAAGCCAACCTGTGATTTTTATCTCAGTGGACATCAGTCATGGAATTGATATTTTGTGTGTTTTTATAGCCCATGTAGATTCCCGGGATTATTGGTCCAGGTGATACATTTCCAGAGCCTCCAGTCCAGCTATTGAAGTCCAACCCCTCCCCGTCCTCATCTCAGTGCAGGCTCCTCATTAGCGTAGTCCGCGCAGGTTACCTACGTGAAGACAACACTTACTGTGAATGTTCATTCGCCGGCCAACAAGCCTATTGAGTTTTTAACTCAACAAATAAAACCGTCTTGGCAGGAAAGGGCCATAGATCCACTGCGAGCTAGTCTGTTTATGTCTTGCAGCTGTTGGGCTATTTTCTGCTGTTACATTTTATTTTGTTTTATTACATATGTAAAAGGACTTTAAATAAAACTGATAAACCTTATGACTCTTGGCAGGCGGGACGTATAACGTGTCTCGTTTCTGCCACGCAAAGCCAGTCACAACAACCGCAGGATTGAAAAACAGGGCAAACACACAAAGACGGGTCATTTTTTATGTTGATTAGAGTATTATGATTTTTTTTTCCAGGCACTTACAGTTTTCATATTCCAAAATAAGTGGTGGTGGGCGGTGGGGGGGGGATGCTGTGGCGTTTGAACCTTTCCCCGGTGTGAATCCTCTGGTGGGTGGTCAGATTGTGCTTTAGACTAAAGCTCTAGCCACACTTGTGGCAGGTGTATGGTCTCTCACCCTTGTGAAGGCGGATGTGTGTTGGCCAGGTATTGTTTCTGGATGAAGCTTTTCCTTAATATGTGGCAGGAGTAAGGCCTTTCCTCGGAATGGATCCGCAGATGGTTAATCATTCTGTGCTTCTGGTTAAAGGATTTTTCACACATGGAGCATATGAATATATGGATATGATTCTGGGAGGTCAGTTGAGTCTGGTGGCCAGATGCAGGTTTTTGCTCCTCTAGCATTGTGGCACCATTCCAGTGAGTCTGGTGGCCGGTAACAGGCTGTTGTTCATCTGATGTGGTGTCAGATTTTGGTTCATCTGATTGTTTAGATGTGTCTGGCTGCCGCTTCTGGATTTTGGACCACTGGTGCCACCTTTGCTCAGGTGGGCATGGTGGCTCTTTCAATGGTTATTTAGTGTCTTTCTATGGCTGAAGCTTCGACCATACTGTGCACACAGGAAAGGCTTTTCCCCAGTGTGGGTCCTCTTCTCCTATTACAGATGGTACACATGAAGGGTTTATACCTTGTGTGCAGCCTCTAATGTTTGGTCACGTTCTTCTTTGAAGAAACCTTTTCCCACACTGGCTGCACATGTACAGTCTCTCCCCTTTGAGAACATGCTCATGCCGCAGAAGGTCCTCTCTCTGGCCAAATATATGACTGACCACAGCATGGGCAAGAAAAGTGTGAAGTGCTGTTGGTGTGGGAATATTTGTGTCTGCCCAGACTCCGCTGAGGGAGAAGTCAATGTCATGTGATGGACTGGTTTGTAAAGCTTTGTGAGGCTTTGCTGTAGCCCCTTGAAGGTCCAGACTCTCAGCCAATGGCGACTTCTCAGCCCGCATGCGTCCCCGTGTTGGATATCTGGCATGTTGCGTTCTGCAATGCACATTGAGGTTTCCTTGTCATTTGAAGCTCTTGCCACAATCCATGGCCATTTTCTCTGGTGAGTCTTCGGGTTGATGTTGAACTGTTTGACGCAGGGCAGGAGAAGGGCCTTTCCCATTCCCCACTGTGCAGATGCAGGTGCAATTGGTCAGATGCTGGATGAAGTTCTTAATGCACTCCTGGAAGGGAAAAGGTCTCTATATTGGATTTGAAGGTGGGTGATAAGGTTTGTTTGTTTTTTAAGACCTTGGCACAGACATGGCACTTATAATTCTTTAGTCCTCCCAGAGTTGTCCAGCGAGTAGCTGCTTGTATCACATGGAGTCTCTTAGAAGTTGAGGGGACCTCTTCTAGACTGGATGTGCTTTCTTTGCCCCTCAGGGGCCCTGGCTCCACTTTTGCTGTGTAATGGGTTCCCTGGTGTGCCAGCCAGGTAGGTGCTCCATTGGCTGAATTTATTGCTACATTTGGTTGGATTTATTTCAAGGTATTTCCCCTCTGTGAATCTTCAGGTGTCTGAATAGATTGTGCTTCATGCTGAAACTTCAGTTGCACTGTCTACACACGTAGGGGCGTTCCCTGCTGTGCATGCTGAGGTGCTGCTTCTGGATGAAGTACTTGCCACACTCCTGGCAGGTGAGAGGTCTCTCTCCATAGTGTATTCGAAGGTTGGTTATAAGGGAATGTTTTTTCTTGAAGACCTTGGCACAGACATGGCACTTGTAAGTCGTTAGTCCTCTGAGGATTGTCCACAGAGTAGCTGCTTGTATTATGTGGAGTATCTTAGGAGTTAAGGTGACCTCTTCTAGACTGGATGTGTTTTTTGTGTCCCCAGGGGCCCTGGCTCCTCTGATGTTATACAATGGGTTCTCTGGTGTGACAAGGAGGTGCTGTGTTAGCTGAATTTCTTGCTAATATTTGATGAAGTTTCTCCAAGTTTTTGGCTCCTTAGCCTTTAAAAGTGAAAGGATGATCAAATCCAATGGGCCCCTTTCCTTTAGGACCTGTCCTCAACAAACAAGCTGTCAAAGCCAGCTAACCAGAAGCAGGATAGTAGACCACTCCTTGGGACACGGAGAGTCCACCTTGACTATGTGTGAGTACCATGTCCTCCTGGGCCATTTCAGTGCAACAAGAATTAACCGAATGCCTTCTATCCCAACCAGACGTGGTTCTTCCTGGTTTCCATATCAGTCCTAAGGACTCTGATGTAAGTTGGGACTCTAATATAAGGGGGGACACTGAATGTAAGGGAGGACTCTGACATAAGGGAGACTCTACCCTATGTGTTGTTCTCCTAACATTTCACTGTTTGAAGACCTTCTCTAACCAATATGGTGTCTTCCTCATGTTTCACTGGCAGCAGACCTTCTTCACCCCATGGGTTGTCCTCTTCACATTTTACCGGCTGGAGACCTTCTCTGCCCCATGTGTTGTCCTTCTCACATTTCACCAACTGAAGACCTTCTTCACCCCATGTGGTGTCCTCCTCAGATTTCACCAGCTGAAGAACTTCTCCACCCCATGTGCTGACCTTCTTATGTTTCACCGGCTGGAGACCTTCTCCATCCCATGTGGTGTCCTCCTCATGTTTCACCAGCTGAAGACCTTCTCCATCCCACGTGGTGTCCTCCTCAGATTTCACTGGCTGGAGACCTTCTCCGTCCCACATAGTGTCCTCCTCATGTTTCAATGTCTCAGTGATGCTGCTGCCAGCACAGCTCAGCCAAAGGGCGGATGTTGGTTCTTCTCTGATGGTGGCCATATTGGAGGAATGTCCCAGTTGTCATCTCTCCATCTGCAGGAAAACATCGGAGAGAAGTCACATCATCTGCAAAACACAAACTGATATGCACCAGAGCAGCACAGAGGTCAAACTGGTCATCGATGACCTCCTCCTCCTCCTGGGTGTTATTCTAATCCTCTGGCTGAAAGAGTCAGTGAGCCAAAACAAGAACAGGATAGTCAAAAGTCCTCATCTGTGTACATAGTAAGGTTGAAGAAAGTCCATCAAGTTTATTGGGTTAGTGACTCATAGGCTACTGAGGCCAAGAATAACCATGAAAATCAGAAAACCAGAATTTTTTTCAGGAGGAGATCAGTGGTGAAACCTTCATGTTTCTCTTGCAACGGGTTGAAATGATAAAAAGTAAATGTAACGCCTAACTGCCATTTAGTTTTCACGGTGTGCCATAAACAATTGGCATTTTTTTTTTTATGAAAACCTTTTCTTGGAGTACATCACAGAACACAGGATGGTACCCTAAAACATAGGGTTATGCTGCCCCTTCAGGAGAAAGGTCACTGGAAAAACAGTAAGGACAATCCTGCATAACCCTTCCAACTCCCAGCTGATGTAAGGGGAGACTGCAATGTAAAGGGGAACCTTGGGTACTCTTATGAAAGGGGTAACCCTGCGGACGCTGGGGACTCTGATGTAAGACTCTCTAGAGTTACCCCTTATTTGATAGTGTAGAGCTCCCTCTTATGTGTCCCTTGTGTGTGCACTGACTTACTTGGCCCGGGATGGGCGGCTGACTGAGGTGAACGAGCAGCAGGAGGCACCTTAATTGGAATGCTGGGAAGGGCGAGGACTGGGGAGGCAGCACGTCATTGGTTGGTTGCTTGGAAGCCAGGTGGTCCTAGCAACCAGACACCAGCAGAGTCTTTTTAACCCGCTGTTATTATTCAACTACCTGGCCGCTGGTGGTTGGTTACTAGGAAGCCAGGTGGTCCTAGCAACTAACCGGCAATGGTGGAGGTTGACAGCCGCTGTCATTCTTCAACCCAGACACAGCTGACGATCCCACCTTTTTTTTAATTTAGGAATTAAAGCTGAAATCCAGGCATACAGTTAAAATCAAATAAGAAATACATATAAGAAAGCTCTTTACCTACCAAACAATTTTAATTTCCGGCCAAGCAGTCCTGAGTCATCGAAGTGCCCCCCTTCCCCTTCAAGTGGCACCCAGGGTATGTGCCATATGTGCCATTCCCTGGATACACCACTGGTTCAGACCCATCCCAATAGACCTAACACCAGGCCTCATCCATAAAACAGAGATCTTATATCGGAGATATGGCAATTATACTCAGAAAAGATGTTTCTATGGCTGTATAAAAGGTTGTCTGTGGGGGGCGGAGGACGGAATATTCATCCAAAAATCTGTGATCTTATCTCTGATTTCATAATGAAAAAAACCTCTCACACTGCAATACCAGACATGATTATTTGTTTTCTTTTTTTTAAACTTTGTACTATTTATATTATATATACATAAATATTTGTCTCTATGCTCCCTATCCGAGAACGTTTTATTATCAGCCTCTATTGTATTACTTATTGTGGCAGTGTAAGCCAATGCCATGGTGTTGCTTGGCAACTACGGCACCCAGGACTCTCAGCCAGAGAAGCTGAGAGGGTCCAGAGATTAAACCATTTCAGGTTCTTTCATGTTCTTCCAGGTTTTCAGAATTGTAACTGGGATCTGGAGCTCTGGAGATCTCTTAGTGCTCTGGGTGGGATGAGATCTCCAGTCCTGGGGCCAGGTGTTACCAATGACCAGCCTGGGCTGATCAAGTGGCTGAGAGCGGCCTTATTAGGAAGCCAGCCCAGTGCTCAGAGGGAGTTGTGTGGGTGCAGGAGGCACAGGGCCACAGCAGACTCAGGTGTGTGCTGGACACACATAGAACAGCCAGGAGAGGTCAGGAAGGTCGGTGACCCCAGGACCTGTTGGACACACTGCTGAGAGAGCGGAGTGAGAGTTCACGAGGGGTGAGCAGCGTGAGTTTCACACAGAGGTGTGATGAGCGTCTTAGGAGCTGTGGAAAGCTACTGAGCAAAACTAAAGACTGTCATTTATGTTGCTGCAGACAAGCTGATTATTATAAAAAAAAATGTTGGCTCTTCTTGTGTAACAGGGGAGGTCTACCATGTTGTTGGAAAAAACTTTTTTGTGTTTGCCCTTAATAAAGCCTGAATTGTTTTACCTGAATTTCCTGACTACAGTCGAGTGTCCTTGTTACATTATGTAATACTAAATTCTGTTTAAGAATGATTTCTACAGACTACAGATCCTACATTTTTTTAACAGATTCTTTTTTTATGTGGAATTTTGCAACACGCATAGACATATGTCTATAAATGTCGATAAATGCAAAGTAATGCACTTTGGACATAAAAATAAACAAATAGGATATACAATCATAGGTATGCCGCTAATTCCAGGGATACCAGTATCCCTAAGAATGAGATGATGCGTGGACCTACAGTATATGGGTTGGACTTGATGGACGTATGTCTTTATTCAACCCCAAATACTATGTAACATAAAGGTTGAACTCGATGGACCTGTGCCTTTATTCAACCTCAAATACTATGTAACAAAAGAAAATAAAGTGATATATTTGCTACATTTTTATACCCTTATATACAGGTTGATAGTGTTTACTGATGGTGGACGTTACGTGCGCTATTGCGCATAAACGTTCCCGTACGTGCGCGTTCACGTGCTAAAGCGTGTTTACCAGGAACTTTGGGCAATGGATTGCATACTTGTGTGCGTGCATGTTTTTTGAGCAGGAGTCCATCTGCAGGTAAGTCTCTTCCAGCGTAGCTTCCAGTCTCAGAATGCATAACTTTCATGGAACATAGGCGTTCTAGGCGGTTCCCATGCTACAGATATCTCACCTCTGCTTGGTTTATTTGGTTGTGGAGTTCTTGCAAATAATCTAGTGTTGTATATAGATTACCTGAGACTCAGCCACACGAACACACATCCAATAACCTTCTCCGGGTCTGTAAAGTACAGGTCGGCCTGGTGGTGGTCAGTACTGGGCCAGTATTTTTTTGAGTTGGGGAGCCCATTTGTTTGGTGGTCGTAGTGGGGTGGGAGAGTGGAGAAGTAGGCTCTCTTAGAACATCTGTTAATTGCTGAAGGACATTTCTCTTGCTTTGCGGATGCTTGTATACCTGGTGTGCTAGGTTGGTCTCTATCGGAGGAGGGGAGGATAACAATCCTGTATTAGAGAAAGAATGGATTTTAGACTAACCCAGTAAGCAGGGTCATTGGTGTGCCGCCCCAATGGGGCATAGAATATGATATGCATAGCCTCAGTTGATATTAACATTAATGTAGATAAGAATTGATATAGTTTATTCCTTGGACCATTTTCCTATGGATATTCTTGGTTAGTTCATGTGCTGCCATCTAGTGGTCCTTTGTGGTAATGCATATGTTTTCTGTGTTCCCTTCCCTCACATTATGATGCATTTCCTCCTGTGTGTAATGCTCCGCCCTTCTTCCTCAGTAGCATTTCCTGTGTCATGGCTGCAGCTCACAGGCCACATGTAATCTGCATGTAACAGGGACACATGTAATCTGCATTGTATGCTACAGACAGTATCATCTTTTGACCGCTTAAATACCACAATTAATTAATCTGCTGTATCCTGCTGTCTGCTGTAACCTGATGCACAGAATAAAGCAACCTTTGTGGATGGAAAAGGTATGGGTGAGTTCAGCTATCTGACAAGGATTGTCCTCAGTGATTGTATCTGCTTATACAGGCCAGGTATAGAGGTCTCAGCAAGGGATAAGTCGCTATCACAACAATTGGAGTCAGAATAATTGGAGAAAAAGAGCAGTCTGGGTTGTTTTTTTTTGGCGTTCACCATTGACAGTTCAACTTGTCTTGGCCTAAGATGACGTTACCCTCCATTAAAAAGAATCCGTCTGGTCAGCAAGTTTGAGGCATTAACAAGTTGCACCTTTTGGCTTGCGGGCAAATAAAACAAATAACGAAAAAAGAGTGCTATTCGATCTTCTACAAGCTCTCTACAACTCGTTTAACAAGCCAACTAAGACAACACCAAACTCTACGCAAAAACCATAACTTAATAGAGTACAAAAAAAATACATTATTCTTTGGAAAGGGTTAGCAGGGCCAATAATTCCTGTGAATTCTGATCCACTTTGTGCAATCTGTGGGTCAGAGAGTATCAGTTTAACAGTTTCGTTCCAGAACGTTCATAATCCCTAATAATAAAAGAGCCCCAGGCTGCTCATTACGCCGAAGAGCTTGGAATGGCTTGAAGTTCCTTCCCGAGCTTTTAAGAACCAGCCATGACTGAATGGAATTTACTGTATATTCACTTATTACAATTTCGAGCTTGGAACCATAGTGAACAAACAAGGTTGACGAGGAGGAATTTGAAGGAGGACTGGGTTGGAAAAATGTTATCATGGTGGACAACAATGTTTTAAAAGGGAAAATATCATTAGGGGCTCGTTGTTTTTGACACGAGAACAAAAAATGTTCTTGGTTTAAGTCACTATGTTCCAATTATAACTTCATCTATCTTAATACCTTGTTTGGGTAGATTTAAGTGGTCAGCAGATGAAACAGAATTATGATAACCCAATGACCAAAGATTGGGACTACGATGACCATACCATGCTAGAAGACCCCTAAAATATACAAAGAGGAAGAACAATCCTCTTTGGGGCTCTTCAGCTATCAAAACTACAGTTGTAACTTTGCATGATCCTGCGGCCAAATAGCGACGGCCAGCAAAAGAGAAATACTACAGGATGCCATTTGAGTGACAGCTCTGGGCCTACATGGGCTGCTGTCATCACATTCAAGATGGCGGCACCCAAAAGCAGTCACAGGGATTTGGGTTGTCTACACAAGGGAGCATTTTCCAAGTAAATAGAATGCTGCTGCAAAACTTTCTATATGAGGTTCAGCCATATGCTGGATCATTGTTGACTGGTCCCCACCCAGACCCGACCTGCCCTGTGCACATGTGATCTTCTGTTACCGATCTGACCTGGACTTGTTCCTGTGCCAAAAACCAACCCCAACTAAAAAACATTTTAGTAAAAATTAGAGGTGCACCGAAATGGAAATTTTTGAAACCGAAATAAAAACAATTGTCAGGCCGAAACCGATACCGAAAATATTTTTTATTTTATTTTTTTCCAATTTATTTTATATTTTATTTTTATTTCTTTTTTAATAAACTTTTAATTTTTTTATATTTTTATTCATTTTTTATTAAATATTTTTTACATTACTTTTAGGGGCTTCGGGGGAAATATTGGAGGTCTAAGACCCCTGATATTTCCCTTTTAAAATAGAAAAAAAGATTTAGGACACAAAGTCCTCTATTTCTTTTTCTGTATTCCCTGTCATACATGAACAGGAATCCTCTATACTGAGTGTTCCTGTTCATTCATAACATGAGGACAGAGTATGTTTACTATAACCACAATCATGAATGAACAGGAAGTGATGTAGATGTGATGTAGATCACTTCCCATTCATTCATAATTAAGGATATAGTAACCATACTCTATCCTCAATTATCTACAAACACTCAGCGATCACTGATCACCGACTCCTTGTACACGCTCTCCATCCTGACCGCTGTCACAGGAGGCTGA
Organism: Nanorana parkeri; assembly: GCF_000935625.1. NCBI lineage: Eukaryota > Metazoa > Chordata > Amphibia > Anura > Dicroglossidae > Nanorana > Nanorana parkeri. Next base: position 125,802 of record NW_017308440.1, on the reverse strand, counting down.
ACGAGCGGTGCAGGGAGGAGAGCCCATCCTTCTGTGACAGCACGACCTGTCTCCGCCCACACGCCGCTCTGCCTGACTGTGATAGGCAGCTGAGCGGTGTGGGAGGAGAGGCACCGGCCGCTCACAGCGCTCTCCTCCGGCAGTGCTCGACCGGCTGTCACACTTTCTCTCCTCCCCGCAGGGACACAGAGCAGCGCCCGGCGGGGAGGAAAGAAAGCAGGGATGCGCCGATGTATCGGCAGGAAAATTGCACTTTCGCCATAATGCCAAAAGTGCCATTTTCGGACGATATGTTTTGGCGGCCGATATATCGGTGCATCCCTAGTAAAAAAAACTATTTTACTTAAAGAAAAAACAAACCGTGAAAGCATTAAAGAAAAAAATATATACCCCTTCCCGTTCGCATAACGCATATACAGTATGTGATATCACTGAAGTAGACTTGCTTCCATGGCGCCTCATATATGGGACATGTATTGTGTTTTATGTAGAGTATAGCTTATTTGGGTGTACTTGTGAGTGCTTTGTAGCTCTCTTAGTTTTTAGTTTTGAGGACCAGCTCGCTATCATGTGATCACTGTGATACCCAATCACAGTGATCACTGTGAATAGAAGCCTCCACTGTACTGATACATTGTATCTTTTTCTCTTCACTAGAAGAAAAGTCTGCTTAAAATAAATAAAGATAAAATAGTTAGATCGGGGCTTGATTAAGGTAAGTGTTGGCGTTTTAAGTCCCCTGTTCACAACAGGGCGTTGCGAGAACGCACGGTCCCGCACACATTTACGGGACTTTGATTCCTGTGTTCGGCGCGCATCCCCATTGATCCCTATTGGGTCTCCGGACACGCGCCACATGCAGAAAAGTAATAAGAATGAATGGTTGTGAATGGGGCTAGTTCACACCGCTCCATTGCCTTACATTACGTTGTGCTGAAAATAAAGTAGAACATGCACTACTTTTTTTTCAGCATAATAGAACAACCGCCTCCCGGCTTCCTGATTGGCCGGGAAACCGGCTCCATGCTGATTGGCTGGAAAGCATCTAGCTGGCTATTTGGCCGGCTTGATGCTGATTGGCTGGGAAGCCGGCTTCCCAGCCAATCAGCAAGGAGCTGATTCTGTTCTGCCGGCTCGATGCTGATTGGCCTGAAAACCGGCTTCCCAGCCAGCTTCCGGGCCAATCAAGAAGCCGGGAGGCGGGTCATTACTCGCTGCCCTGCTTCCTGATATGCCGGGAAGCTGGCTCCATGGTCCCCTACGGCACTGCCGGTCAGAATCTTCCTCTGACTGGAAGTTCCTGTATCGGGGAAGGTATCGGAGCATTTGGGCGGGTACATGTACTTGCCCAAATACTCTGTATTGGCACCGATACCAATACTAGTATCGGTATCGGTGCATCCCTAGTTAAAAGCATCACAAATAACTACCAAATATAAAACAAAAACCTCAACTACAAAACACGATCTGAAATAAACTTTACTACTCAGTTGCAACACTAAAAGGACAAAATTAAGGAAAATATTTGCACTGTTAAAGGAGAACTATGGCTTTTCACCATAGTTCTCCTAAGGGTAACGGGACACAAACTAGCGTCCTCCCGTCACCCAAAGCTCAGTATATAGGGAGCTACAGCTCGCGGTGTACTGAGACGCCGCAGCCGGAACGGATCCCAACAATTCTGTCTGGATCCGCCCAGCTGCATGAGTGATGGCTGGCTCTGCCTATCTAGAGGCAGAGCCAGCTGTACCCGCCCCCTCCCCCGTCCGTTCCGCCAGTCAGCGCTGGAGGATCGGACAGGGAGGAATCCCTGCAGGGAGCTGTGAGTGACAGTGACGGCTCTCTGCAGGGATAGATCGAGAAGTGAGCAAGCGACGGTATGTGTTCGCTCACTTCCCGATCTACTGAGCCGACGTGTGACAGTTTCATTGTCACAGGTCGGCTCAGATTATGAGGCTGAGTGAAAATCACTCGCCTCATAATTCTCCTTTAAGAACGACAATTTATGTTTATCACATTGATACTAAAATCTTGAATTCCTATTCAGTTGCAGCTCTCCCTTCCCGTCTGGTACCCATTCCTGTACTTCTCCGTGTGATACCGTTGGCAATCATGATCAATTTATACAGATTTGGCGAGCAGAGAGGAGACGTGAGCCCGCAAGATCAAGCGCTGCGCACAGCTAAGTAGTTCTTGCCTAACCACAAAGGTAAATATGTCTCTTATTATTACCCGTGATCTGAAAGGCTTCTCACATATGACACACCATCTGCGGTTACTCGATTTCCCCTCCAGCCTGAGATGTGAGGTGAGCACAGTGCTATCTCCAAGGCGAGCACTGCTTCGAGGGATGATGTCATGCGCCGATGATGTCACCGACCACGTGGCCCGAACAGGTGCAGGAACGCTCTGAAAACAAGATTTGGAATAAAATAAACACGAGGACTTCAAGTAAGGATTTTTATTTTTAATTTTTTTACTTTGTAACAAAATTGTAGAAATGTACATTATGTCATGAAGGCAATTATTTCAGCAGGTCAGAGAAATCAGAGACAGGTGCGTTACAATGTAGCCAAGGAGGGTGTGACCGCCGCTGGAGATGAGGGAGTAATCAAACACATGCTCTGATGGCCAGCAATCTAATTTGCCCTTCTTGGATCCCTCAACTTAAAGTATGAGTATTTTTTTACATAGTTACATAGTATTTGGGGTTGAATAAAGACACATGTCCATCAAGTCCAACCCATATAGGTCCACGCATCATCTCACTCTTAGGGATACTGGTATCCCTGAATATTACGGTCCCTCAGGAAATCGTCCAAAAGCTTTTTAACTCATACTATAATAGTAGCAGTAGAGTACACTGAGTGGCCGGATTATTATATACACCGAGTGGCCGGATTATTATATACACCGAGTGGCCGGATTATTATATACACTGAGTGGCCGGATTATTATATACACCGAGTGGCCGGATTATTATATACACCGAGTGGCCGGATTATTAAATGAAC
>NW_017308440.1:122051-122503 GCF_000935625.1 Nanorana parkeri | reverse complement strand
CTGAACGTGCGAATTGTGGCCGTCAGCGACTAGTCAATGTTAGGGCAGAACGGGGGAGGGGCAAGACTGGTACAAGACAACAGAAGGGCAACAGTGCCGTGTCAGATTCCTCGCATCACCTTTCATCATCTCGTGGAGTCACGAGGCGGCCCAACCAAGTACTGATGGGGTGGTCGTAATAATCTGGCCACTCAGTATATTTCGCCATGTTAACCATCAATGCGGAAAGTCTGGAGGTTAGGTGATACCCTTCACTGTAGATGTAAGCCCAAACCCCCTAACAATTATATATACGTTTTAAAGAAGAACATTGAGGCGAGTAATTTTCACTCAGCCTCATAATCTGAGCCGACCTGTGACAATGAAACTGTCACAGGTTGGCTCAGTAGATCGGGAAGTGAGTGAACACATACCGTCGCTTGCTCACTTCTCGATCTATCCCTGCAGAGAGC
>NW_017308440.1:120752-121960 GCF_000935625.1 Nanorana parkeri | reverse complement strand
CCCGCAGCTGGGTGGATCCAGACAGTAATGTCGGGATCCTTCCCAGCTGCGGCGTCTCAGTATACCGCTCGCTGTACAGGTGAAACTGAAATAATTAGAATATCGTGCAAAGTTCATTTATTTCACTAATGAAACTTAAAAGGTGAAACTAATATATGAGAGAGACTCATTACATGCAAAGCAAGATAGTTCAAGCCGTGATTTGTCATCATTGTGATGATTATGGCGCACAGCTCATGAAAACCCCAAGAACCCCAAATCCACAACCTCAGAAAAGTAGATTATTACATGCCATCAATAAAACAAGGATTGTACATAGAACAATATCGGACCTCTGAAAAGTACAAGCATGCATATGTACTCAGTACTTGGTTTGGGCCCCTTTTGCAGCACTTACTGCAATTACTTTTGCACGATATTCTAATTATTCGAGTTTCACCTGTATACTGAGCTTAGGGTGACGGGAGGACGCTAGTTTGTGTTCTCCCGTGACGCTGAGGAGAACTATGGGGAAAAGCCCTGACCCCATAGTTCTCTTTTAACATATTTAATGTCATTACAAAATTAAACATTAACATTACAGGAGGACCTGGATAAAATAGGGGAGGGGCAACCATATGGCAGATGAGGTTTAATGTTGAAAAATGTAAAGTAATGCACTTTGGGGTTAAAAATAGGCAAAAGGAATACATATTAATGGGAACTCCACTAGGGAAGTCAGAAATGGAAAGCGATTTGGGGGGTCATTGTAGACCGCAGACTGAACAATAGCACGCAACGCTAGGCTACTACAAACAAAGCGAGCAGAGTACTGTCATGTATTAAAAAGGGAATGTACTGCAGAGACAAAGCTATGATTTTGCCACTTTACAGATCGCTGGTTCGGCCTCATCTGGGGTTTGGTCACCAGTCCACAGAAAGGATGTCCTGGTGCTGGAGAGAGTCCAGAGAAGGGCAACTACACTAATTAAGGGCTAGAGGACTTAAAGGAGAACTATGGGGTTAAGGCTTTTCCCCATAGTTCTCCTTAGGGTAACGGGAGGACACAAACTAGCGTCCTCCCGTCACCCTAGGCTCAGTATACCACGAGCTGTAGCTCTCTATATACTGAGACGCCGCAGCTGAAACGGATCCCGACAATTATGTCTGGATCCGCCCAGCTGCGTGAGTGACAGCTGGCTCTGCCTATCTAGAGGCAGAGCCAGCTG